>NC_039278.1:18499290-18659574 GCF_003368295.1 Carassius auratus | reverse complement strand
GTCTATGGATTCTTTAGATCATTCCGAATCTGTGGATGTCAATTTTGTCAAGACCACCTGGACCACCCGTCCGCCATTTTGAATTTTGTCAAAAATTGCTATATCTTTTGATCTACTGTAACATATCTTCACAAAAATCGATAGGCATCATCAACAACATGTGCCGGAGGTACCCGGAAGTTAGAAGACAGCGCCACCTAGTGTTCAAGAGATATAACGATTCTTGCAAAACCCCTTATAACTACTGTAAATGTTGATCGATTTTTGTTATTTTTATGATTTGATTCCTTTGTGTTATGCCGAATCTGATGATGTCTCAATTTTCATTTTCCAATATGGCGTCTGTCCGCCATATTGAATGGATTGAAATACAGTTTTTTCGCTACTCCTCCCTGAAATCTTGTTCAATTTTGTTCAAAATTTTATCAGATTGAACTTCAGACCGGGCTGACAGAAATGACTGAACAGATTTTTGATATTCACTCCCGTTCCCGACGTGTACAGCTTCTGAACTTGACCGTGCCTGTGCTTGTTGATTTATGCTAGTTAGCTTAGCATGCTAATAGCTAAAATGCTAAACACGTTTCTATTGACTCTAATGGGTCTCCTGAGCTATCTGGTTAACTTTGAGCAACGTTAGCATTTTTTAGCGTAGCATGCTAATCTGGCTAAAATGCTGCTTCGGGCTTTTGAGAGTTCATTCTCACACCTTAACCTCTCTTCTGTGCCATGCAAACTGTGTGTCAACTAATGTGGCGCACTTAGCTAAGGCACTCGTCCCAAACCCGAGAGGTCGTGGGATCGAATCCGGGGTGGGTCACGTAGATCCGATGGAAGTTCCGTTTTGGCCGTTTTGCTTCGTCCCGCTCGTTGCTCTGGCTACAGCCCTTCAGGGCTTGGCCCCGGTATCGCTGCTTGCAGCTATATTAGCGATTGTTTTTGGTAGAATTTTCGAGCAAAAACAATCGATCACTATGCTAGCCCTATGAAGGGAACATGGGAAAATGATGAAATTTGGCACACTTCTAGAGATGGTCACCAATAGTGATCTGACCAACTTTGGGGTCTCTAAGACCAACTCTACAGCGCCACCACCAGTTCAAAAATTCAGTTTTTGAACTTTAATAACTCCTGAACCCTTTGTTCTAGACAGATAAAACTTAGTACACATGATTACTCTCTTCACGGAGATTACATTCTATACCTTACATTAAGTTTCCACCCATTACAGTAATTGCTATTAAGCTAATTAAGTGTTTCCGTTTAAACGCTACTCCTCCTTCAAAAGTGGTTTGATTTTTCTGAAATTTGCCACAGACGATCTTCGGACCGAGCCGCACAGAAATGACTGAACAGATTTTTGATATTCGTCTTTGTTCAAAAGTTATTAAATTGTGAACATAACGAGGTCCACCCAAAATTGGTTAAGAGGCTGTACCTCGGCCAAACATTGATCAATCGAAACTAAACTTGATACACTTCATCAAAACCATGATTTGAGGGTTCATGCCGAATTCGGTCACAGCGCCACCTATGGGTCATGAGATAATATAAATGCACATTTTGCTTATAACTTTTGAACACCTTCATCTATCAAGATAAAACTTAGTACACCTGATTCCTCTCTTCACGCCGATCACATTGAATAGTTTACATTAAATTCCTGCCATTACAGTGAAGGCCATTAAGAAAAGTACAGTATTCCGTTTTTTCGCTACTCCTCCTTCAAATGTGGCCCAATTCTTCTCAAAATTTCCTCAGACGATCTTTGGACCGAGCCGCACAGAAATGACTGAACAGAATTTTTCGACCTACTGGTCAAAAAAAGAGTTATGATGCTCTGAAGTCAACAGTGTTCAATCGAAATTGGTTCCAGAAGCTGTATCTCGGCCGTACTTTGATCAATCGCCACAAAACTCGCTACAGTTCATCAACACTATGAACTGAGAATATATCCCAAAGTTGGGAACAGCGCCACCTATGGGTCGTGAGATACCAAAAACTCACATTTCTGCTTGTAACTTTTGAACAATTAGTTGGAAAATCATGATCTTGTTGTCTGTCTATTCCTCGAAACATGCCAAATCCATGGATGTAAATTTTGCCAGGATTAACTAAACTAACTGCCTGACATTAAGAATTGTGTCCTAAGTTTCTATATCTTTTCAACCCATGGAAAGATTTCTACTATAATCGGTAGGGATTAATAAAACCATGTTTCAGATGTACCTCAGATATCTGAATTACAATTTACTTAACTTTCCACATTACGCTTGCTTAAATTGCTCAGAAACTTTCTTTAGTGATCTCATTCTCACACCTTAACCTCTCTTCTGTGCCGTGTATATTTGTGTGTCAACTAATGTGGCGCACTTAGCTAAGGCACTCGTCCCAAACCCAAGAGGTCGTGGGATCGAATCCGGGGTGGGTAACGTCGGTCCGATGGAAGTTCCGTTTTGGCCGTTTTGCTTCGTCCCGCTCGTTGCTCTGGCTACAGCCCTTCAGGGCTTGGCCCCGGTATCGCTGCTTGCAGCTATATTTATTATTATTCTTCTTCTTCTTCCTCTCCAATGGGAGTCTATGGCAGCCCTATGAAGGGAACATGGGAAAATGATAAAATTTGGCACACTTGTAGAGATGACCATTATTAGTGATCTGACCAACTTTGGGGTCTCTAGGACAAACTCTACAGCGCCACCACCAGTTCAAAAATTCAACATTCAAACGTTAATAACTCTTGAACCACTAATTCTATGAAAATAAAACTTAGTACATCTATTTTGTCTCTTCATGGAGATTCCATTCCACACCTTACATTAAGACTCCGCCCATTACAGTAGCGGCCATTTTGAAAAGTACAGTATTCACTCTAAACACTACTCCTCCTTCAAAATTGGTCCAATTCTTCTGAAATTTGGCTCAGATGTTCTTTGGACTGAGCTGCACAGAAATGACTGAACAGAATTTTTTGAACACTAGTGAAAAAAAAAGTTATGATGCTGTGAACTTACTGAGGTTGACCTAAAATCGGTTGAGATGCTGTATCTCGGCCAAACTTTGATCAATCGATACCAAACTTGGTACACTTCATCCACACCATGATCTGGGGGTCCACGCCAAATTTGGGAACAGCGCCACCTATGGGTGTTGAGATACCAAAAATGCACTTTTTTGCTTATAACTTCTGAACAATTCATCAGAAAATTATTTTCTTGATGTCTATGGATTCTTTAGATCATTCCGGATCTGTGGATGTCAATTTTGTCGAGACCACCATGACCTCCCGTTCGCCATTTTGAATTTTGTCATAAATTGCTATATCTTTTGATCTACTGTACATATCTTCACAAAAATCGATAGGCATCATCAACACCTTATCCCGGAGGTACCCCGGAAGTTAGAAGACAGCGCCACCTAGTGTTCAAGAGATATAACGATTCTTGCAAAACCCCTTATAACTACTGTAAATTTTGATCGATTTTTGATAATTTTATGTCATTTGATTCCGTGGGTTATGCCGAATCAGATGATGTCTCATTTGCCATTTTCCAATATGGCGTCTGTCCGCCATATTGAATGGATTGAAATACAGTTTTTTCGCTACTCCTCCCTGAAATCTTGTTCAATTTTGTTCAAAATTTTATCAGATGAACTTCAGACCGGGCCTGACAGAAATGACTGAACAGATTTTTGATATTCACTCCCGTTCCCGACGTGTACAGCTCTGAAGTTGACCGTGCCTGTGCTGGTTGATTTATGCTAATTAGCTTAGCATGCTAATTAGCTAAAATGCTAACACGTTTCTATTGACTCTAATGGGTCTCCTGAGCTATCTGGTTAACTTTGAGCAACGTTAGCATTTTTTAGCGTAGCATGCTAATCTGGCTAAAATGCTGCTTCGGGCTTTTGAGAGTTAATTCTCACACCTTAACCTCTCTTCTGTGCCATGCAAACAGTGTGTCAACTAATGTGGCACACTTAGCTAAGGCACTCGTCCCGAACCCGAGAGGGCGTGGGATCGAATCCGGGGTGGGTCACGTCAATCCGATGGAAGTTCCGTTTTGGCCGTTTTGCTTCGTCCCGCTCGTTGCTCTGGCTACAGCCCTTCAGGGCTTGGCCCCGGGATCGCTGCTTGCAGCTATATTTATTATTATTATTATTCTTCTTCTTCTTCTTCTTCTCGTCCAATGGGAGTCTATGGTAGCCCTATGAAGGGAAAAAGGGAAAATGATGAAATTTGGCACACTTGTAGAGATGACCATTATTAGTGATCTGACCAACTTTGGGGTCTCTAGGGCAAACTCTATAGCGCCACCACCAGCTCAAAAATTCAACATTCAAACATTAATAACTCTTGAACCACTAATTCTATTAAAATAAAACTTAGTACATCTGTTTTGTCTCTTCATGGAGATTCCATTCCATATCTTACATTAAGACTCCTCCCATTACAGTAGCGGCCATTTTGAAAAGTACAGTATTCAGTCTAAGCACTACTCCTCCTTCAAAATTAGTCCAATTCTTCTGAAATTTGGCTCAGATGTTCTTTGGACTGAGCCGCACAGAAATGACTCAACAGAATTTTTTGAACACTAGTGAAAAAAAAAGTTATGATGCTGTGAACTTACTGAGGTTGACCTCAAATGGGTTGAGATGCTGTATCTCGGCCAAACATTGATCAATCGATACCAAACTTGGTTCACTTCATCTACACCATAACTTGGGGGTCCATGCCAAATTTGGGAACAGCGCCACCTATGGGTGTTGAGATACCAAAAATGCACTTTTTTGCTTATAACTTCTGAACAATTCATCAGAAAATTATGATCTTGATGTCTATGGTTTCTGTAGATCATTTTGAATCTGTGGATGTCAATTTTGTCAAGACCACCTGGACCACCCGTCCGCCATTTTGAAATTTGTCAAAAATTGCTATAACTTTTGAACTACTGTACAAATCTTCACAAAAATCGATAGGCATCATCAACACCATGTGCCGGAAGTACCCCGGAAGTTGGAAGACAGCGCCACCTAGTGTTCAAGAGATATAACGATTCTTGCAAAACCCCTTATAACTACTGTAAATGTTGATCAATTTTTGTTATTTTTATGTCATTTTATTCCTTTGGTTATGCCGATTCTGATGATGTCTCAATTGTCATTTTCCAACATGGCGTCTGTCCGCCATATTGAATGGAATGAAATACAGTTTTTTTCGCTACTCCTCCCTGAAATCTTGTTCAATTTTGTTCAAAATTTTAACAGATGAACTTCAGACCGGGCCTGACAGAAATGACTCAACAAATTTTTGATATTCACTCCCGTTCCAGAGATGTACAGCTCCGAAGTTGACCGTGCCTGTGCTTGTTGATTTATGCTAATTAGCTTAGCATGCTAATGAACTAAAATGCTAACACTTTTCTATTCACTCTAATGGGTCTCTTGAGCAATCTGGTTAACTTTGACAATGTTAGCATTTTTTAGCGTAGCATGCTAATCTGGCTAAAATGCTATTTCGGGCTTGTGAGAGATCATTCTCACACCTTGACCTCTCTTCTGTGCCATGTAAATTGTGTGTCAACTAATGTGGCGCACTTAGCTAAGGCGTTGGTTCTGAACCTGTGAGGTTGTGGGTTCGAAACCTGTATGGGAAAAATTTAAAATTGGGTATAAAGTTGTCATTTCAATTCCTTTATTACATGGTTAAGAGCTGTACTAAAGTTTCTTAAAATGGGATCAAAAAGAAGTGTGTTTTTGTAACTTCATTCTGCGTTCGTTCTCATCAGACCTTCTGATTTCACCTTATCTGTAATTCTGAATCTATCTGTTCTGTAAAAAGGGCTGAAAAAGTTGCTTGAAAAAACCTTAAAAGCCAAAGAGCAATAAGGGCTTGGCCCCAGAAAGGCTGCTTGCAGCTTTAATTACAAGTTGAAACTATAATGAATATTGATATGAAATTAATAAAAAAAAGTTGGTAAAAGCTCAGTTTTGCTGAAAAGCGAAAGATGAGAAAGGTGGATTCAAGGAATCCCACCACACACACTCCTTTCACAAGAAGGAAACACTTGCAGATCCTGCCAAGCTGTGTTGAATACAGTAAGAGACTTTGCTGCCAAGAACGCACAGCATATGACCCATAAATATTCTTTGACAAAGGCAGAAATCTTATCTGAACGAAAAATGTGCAAACCTATAGGCCATGAAACCACTTTGGCAATAATGCAGTAGCTGCCGTTAAGCATCTTTTGACCTGCAAATGTACAGATTTTACACAAATGCCTGTAGCTTTTGCTTTTGTAATTTAGTGCTGATTTTGGGCACTTACTGTAATAACTCATATTTAAAGAATTGTTCTGACTTTCTCTTCTGCTCTTCCATATATATGGGAAAAATTTAATTTTGTCTGGCAAAAATATGTTTAAAATATATGGTATATATTACAGTATATATGTTGGAAACAGCACACTTTATGGAAATAATAAATAAATAGATAGATTAAACCTTCAAATGCCAAAATAAATTACACTTCAAGGTCTAACGAATAAATTAATAATATATATATATATATATATATATATATATATACATACATACACACACACATACCAAAATATATTAACAAAACAACAACAATTTCCAAAATTCATATCAGGCAAATATGAACACACTCACACACCTATAAATATACATAAATTATATATACTGTATGTGTTTGTCTGTGTGTGTGTGTGTGTGTGTGTGTGTGTGTGTGTGTGTGTGCAGATACTTTGACTTGAAAAACCTCCTTCACTCTATCAGACACTTGTTCACAATGATGGATGAGGAGAATGAAAGCCAAGGATGTTGCTTCCTCTCCAAGAAATTCCCATTCTGTCAGTGAGCAGGAAGAGTTTAATTACACCGTTTGGATTCGCGCAGCTTCCAGGTCACACTCAGGGAGGAAGGAGGTCACATCTGATGACGTGTGTCATGATACACGGCTTTCTGTCTCTGCTGTGTCATTCTCTCCCATCTGAGTTGAAGTCTCATCTGAGAGCAGTTTGGAATCCGAGGAATACGCAAACCATTATCCTCTTGTTGAATGCTGGGTGCTGTTTATCAGCTTGATGATTGTGCTGGTGGTGTGATGTCACGCATTCACATTTCCTGAGAATAAAGCAATAAACATTTGATTACCAAATCAAACCATTCTATAGTATCTCATTTTAATTAATTATTTAAGAATCATAATAACCTTAAAGGAGTGTTTTGGGCTCAAAACAAATTAAGCCTAACTGTTTGTGTGATAACATCATCTTGCTTCACACTTGCTGAAAGAAATTCAAAACTTTGAATTTTCCACAAATTGTAAGTGAAATTATACTTTTTGAATTTGTCATTAACACAAACATTTTATATATCTCACGGTTTCTGTTATTTTGAAAAAAATTTATTAAAGCCAATAAATATATAATTTACACACACAAAAAAATTTTCTTTTGAAAACAAAAAACAAAAACAAAACTTATTTACATCAAATTATAGTCTTAGCATTTAAGCAAATGTCCAATTTAATGTGCATTTTAATGTTTATTCTGATCCAAGGCTCTATAGGTTTTCACTGAAACCATCACTTGAGTTTTAAATCCTTTTAAATTGTATTTTTAGCAGTGCTGAAAACTGGATAATATTTAGCATAGATTAGGGTTATTAATTGACACTTCCGTATTTAAATATGTAACATTTAAGTCTTAATATCTAAGCAAACGTTCAAATATGTGCATTTGAATGTTTATTCTTATGCAATGACCTATAAAGACTTCCAATATAATGGCATTGCTTTAAACACAATTTTTATCTTTATCTTCATTTCTAACAAAACAGCTGCAGTTTGGGAATCCCTGAGCTCATTCTAGTTTGCACAGCACGAATCCTTTGCAATATAAAAGCAGTTCTTCATGTCGTTATTCTTATCGCCGTTTTCTGAGGTGATGTAATTTCTCTGCGAGACCAATGTGGCCCTGGGAACCATTCTGCTGTTGCTTTATGGTGACATGAAGGCCTGATCCATTTCCTGTTTCCTGGCAGGGCGACTTGGCAGCGATAACAGCTTTAAACTGGCATTTAGTGTCAAGAGCAGCCTGAACAAAAACCTTGTTAGTAGCAAGTCAGGCACTAATTAACCGGTATTAATTTGGCCTGGAAAGGAGACGTCATTATAATACAAAACAAAAGGAAAGGGACAGCGGACAGTGAAACACACCGGTGCAACACATTCTCCAACAGACACATTGCAACCCAGTCAAAATATGGAGAACACTCACATACACTGCTTTTTCTGGGAAAGAGGAATCATCAAAGAGTTTTATCAGGCCTGTGTGCTCCTTCAGGTCCTGACACGTCAGGAAATTTAGAACTTGGCAAGTCAGAGCCTGCTGAGTGACTTATTGCAGGATTCAGCAGTGATAAATTCTCACTAATGGTTTCAGATGCTGAAAAAGTGTTCGGCTTGAAAGGGGCACGAGGAGAGAAATCAGAGGAATCAAATTTGTTTCTCTCAGCAATTTTGGGTTTACAGACTGAAAGTAAGAGATGTAAATGTCAGATTATAAAAGTCTTATTTCAATAATAAAAAAAAAGGTCCATTTCGATGCTTTAAGGTTAATTCTTTGACACAGACCACAGTTTTCCCATTGAATTGGGCTACTTTTTTTCCGTTGCCAGTTAGTTCTTCCCAGATGGCAAGCAGTTTCGGCCCAAATCCGGCCCATGTGAAATCCATGCGGGCCAAATGTGGGCCGGATCTGGGCCGAAACTGCTTGCTGTCTTGGATTTTAGTCCTTGGGTTGAAGCTGATTTTGTTCCGCAGACCTGGCAAGATTCCAATATATATATATATATATATATATATATATATCACTATTTAAATCAGGATTGTATTATTGCCTTTTTTCATATAAGTAGGGCATACAACTTGAAAAACAAACAAACAATGAAACTAAAAATTTTGTCATCAATTGCTCAATAACATGTTGTTCCAAACCTGAATTACTTTCTTTCTGTGGAGCAAAAAATAAAAAAAAAACTTACTGGTTACTTATGTTCTTAAAATACCTTGTTATTATATTTTTTGTGTAGACTAGCCCTTTAAACACTATTAGTAGAACTATCCACCTTTTTCCCGATGTAAAAAAAGGCGGCGCCATTTGTAGATTCTATGGTTGTAGCTTCCGTTCTCATTTGCGTCAAGCTATTTTTAGATGTACAAAACTTATTTGCTGCTTGATATTGAAAGTTGATGTGTCCCATCATATTATTTTAATCTGTTATCTTAAGAATAAACTGGTTTGTACTGCAAACTGTTTTACTGTTTACTGCACGTTGTTGTTCTCTTGGTTATTTCCCTATAGCGGCTAATGAAACAGAAGTCTCACCCATAGGCTTACTTCCACATTGAAGGTGGATGGACGAAGATTTTTATATATAAAAATAAAAAATTTATATATATATATAATCATTACAGTGTAGTTCATATTTAATATTACTGATCAACCTGAATACATTGTGTTACACTAACAGATGCAATTTTCAAGCCCCACATCATGTAGATTTAACTCCTTAAAGGAACGACTGCACATATATTTCTTACTGTGTTCTTGGAAAGCATTTGCTTTTAGAGACAGTGAGGTGTCGCTGAAGGCACTCGCTGGCAGATGTCAGGGAAGGGAGTGTGGACTTCCCACGAAGCCTGGGCACTTTGCCACCGGCGAAGATTATCTTTCCTCTCTCACAATTCCTCCTCACTGAGAGATGTTAATTTAAAACGTCCTGCTCCTGAAGAATGGCCCCTTCTAGATAGCAATAAAGCTGATGTTCAACTTACATTTATCCTGAAAAGAGAAGTGTCACGGTTACAGTTTTTACAAACACACATTACCAACGTGTCTTTGAGCGGCAGCAACGGTGCAGTGCGAGGTGATATGTTGTGTAAATGATGGTGTGGATCGCTGCCATGGGGGGTCTTCCCCAGGATCGATGCCAACAATTAGAATCAGATGTTACACAAGCACTCCAGTCTTGGGAAATCACACAGTATAAGCCAAAAAGCATTTGGGAAATACACACGGTAGTTCTCTTAGAGGAGAAGCACTATTATGTTACAGTGTTTGCGTATGTCTTTTTTAACGTATCCATTAAAGGAGGTCTGAATGCTCACAACAGTAACTGATGTTGCTGTGTTGATTCAGTGCGAGGAGAGGGGGTCGTCACTTATTTATTCTGGATAGTTCCCCCTTTATCAACCCTACACTATAGGGCTTCTATCTATACGATGCGTTAAATAAAAGTCTATATATGTATTTCCTCACAGATTACAGCATCACAGCCCAATGACAAAACATTTTAATATACAACTGCAAAAATTGACTTTCTATCTCGTTAGTACTTGCTGTACACTTGCATAGTTAGACTCAACTCATCGAATTGGTCGACATATATAGATCTATAGATCATCCTTTTATTTAAAAATAAATGGCTTATGGGCGGTTTGATGCTGTAGATTGCGTGAATCATGTGTCATTTCTTTAAAATCCACTGCAGTTCACAGCCACTTTAAGCATAGCAATAAAATTAATACTTTTTTCAGGGTTTTAAGCAAATATTTCTCTAGCATTCAACAATATTTTGTGTGCGAGTGCCCAGCGAGCACCATCATAAGTTTTCCCTACAGAGTACCATCATCCCAGGAGGTGAATTGACAGAAATCCTGTAATCCACTGAAGGGGGATGGCGGGTCCACAATTACTGCAGGACTACCTTGGGAACCGAAAGTTGGAGAAGGCCTCGCCGGGACCATTGGGCTGTCAGCACCAGGAGAAATTAACTGACATCAAACACCGTACCTCACAAGCTTAGACATGTCCAGCACACAATCACACAAAGAGAGAAGAGAGAGACATTGGACAGAGGAGGAGAAGCAGAGAGAGAAAAACATTGAGTTTAAACAAGGGGGAGAGAGCAGGGGCAGATCTAGAAAAATATTGATGGGGTGGCGAGAAGGGGGCAGGAATTTTGAGGGGTGGCAACATATTGCAGACATATACTGAATTTAGTCACAGTTATCACAGTTTTGTGATAAATATATGTGCACACTACAAAAGGGCACAGGCTGCCATTTACAAACTTAATCTCATGCAATCAATGTCTTGATTGACAAAATCGAAAATTATTAATATTTTTTTAAACTTACATTTATATCTGAATATATGTCATATGTTCGGAGCGGGTTCGCGAATCATTTGAGTCAGTTCAGATGTTCAGAGCTGAATCGCGAATCATTTGCGTCAGTTCGGGAGTTCGGAGCGGGTTCGCGAATCAATTGAGTTAGTTTGGCGATCGCGAATCATTTGAATCAGTTCGGGAGTTCGTAGCGGGATCGCGAATCATTTGAGTCAGTTATGGGGATCGCGAATCATTTGAGTCAGTTTGGGAGTTCGGAGCGGGATCGTGAATCATTTGAGTCAGATCGGGAGTTCGGAGCGTATTCGCGAATCATTTGAGTCAGTTTGGCGATCGCAAATCATTTGAATCAGTTCGGGAGTTCGGAGCGGCTTCGCGGATCATTTGAATCAATTCGAGAGTTCGTAGCGGCTTCGCGAATCATTTGAGTCAGTTTGGGAGTTCAAAGCGAGTTCGCGAATCATTTGAATCATTTCAGGAGTTCGGAGCGGGATCACGAATCATTTTTAAAAGGCCAGACTTTTTTGTCAGGAACATGACATTAGGAAAAGGATTTTCAGCACAGCACAAGTGTTAATTGCATTTATTACAACGGAACATTTCATTTATTTTGTCATTGTTGTTATCTCCACAGTGAGCCATGCAGCTCTGCTCACCTTCTGCAATGACAAACTCAACAGCTGTACTTGACAAAACCAGCCAGCCCCTGTGAAGAGCCAAGAAACCATCCCTACAACACAGGATGCACCTAAAGCAAGAGTCTGAGGTAAACAGTCTACCATTAATGAAGGCAATTTCCCTGGCAGCTATGAGCTTACTGCAAACAGCAAAGAAAGCACAAACTGAATTGAAGAGTGAAAGGGACGTCTGACTTTGAGTTTATACTACGGAAGTTTGTGGGTTAAAGAAAGAAGGCAGAATCAGCAGCGCAGACGGTGCGAATGTTTCAATGTTTTGTTTGAGAGTCTTTCCAGAACACCACAAAAGGGTTGTGGTGGAATATTTGTAGAAAGCTAATTATTAATTGCAGGTGTTTGTAGCCCATCTGCGCATCTTTGGGATGTTTATATCCACAGCTGTTGTGTCAGATCATATTAATTAAAGTTTGTTGACATGTTTATTTACTTTGGCTTATTTACTACTATCTTATTTTAATTTGGAGTTGATTCATTTTTAGGTTTTTTATGTATGTCCAGATCGTTTTGGTGCATTAAATATTAAAACTGCCATAATTTTTTTATTGCATGACGGAGCGACAACTTCAAAACCCTCTATGGCCTTACAGTAGACCCAGCTGAAATCAATGCATGTCTAGTGTAAATCTAGTCTTTAGGTGTCCTAAAAAGATGCAGCGTTGCCACAGCATACTGGTTCGGCTGGTACAGTACATGAGTTTCAGAGATGTCTATTCAATGTGATAATGCAGCTGGTCTACGTTAGCCCCAAAGTGCAATATGGTTCAGCTCAACCCTATTTGTATTGGCCATCTCACAGTGTGTCGTGTATACAATGCTGGGACAGACGGGCTGTTGACAGCCTGTTTATTTGGAGAATGCACAGATGTAAGAACAACTCAGCAGATTCTCGACACAGGCCTCATAATACTGTGCTATTTCTCTCTCTCCCTAAAGCAAGAAAGAAAAATGTTGATTTAAAAACTGAACCAAAGACACAACATCCTTACATTTGAATTTAAAGGGTCAAGGTTTGGCTCTCTTCAGTTAAATTCCTGCTGGTAGATGGCCATCTAGTTCTAAAGAGCCTCTTTTCCAATTTGTGGCCTTTTAAAGTGTTGGGTCAGTAAGTTTAATTCATAACATTAATGCATTTTATCCAGCAGCAACACATTCTGTTGGTCAAGTGATAGTAAAGAAAGTATATATATTGAAAATAGTTATTAATGAAGATGTATGAACTTATTAAGCAGTACCACTGCTTTCAACATTGATAATAAGAAATGTTTCTTGAGCAGCAAATCAGCATATTAGAATGATTAATATGGAGTACTGAGATTTTTTTTTAAATAAATACATATTTTAAAATAAATATATTAAAATAGGAAACAGTTATTTTAAATTGTAATAATATTGCACAGTATTACTGTTTTACATTTATGTTTGATAAATGCTGCCTTGCTGAGCATAAGAGACTTCTTTCAAAAACATTTTTAGAAATATGTAAACATTTTCAAGACATCTTAATATTAAAAATGAATCCATGTTTTAACCTAATGGCTGAGCAAATGATTCAGTGATTCACTCACAAGGAAGGTCGTAACACTTTATTTTATGGACCAATTCTCACTATTAACTACTTGCTTATTAGCATGCATATTACTAGCATATTGGCTGTTTATTAGTACTTATAAAACACATATTAATGCGTTATTCTGCATTAGCACATTTTAGATCCTTTAATCCTACCCCATTCCTAAACTTAGCAACTACCTGACTAACTATTAATAAGCAGGGAATTAGGTGTTTGTAAAGGAAAAAGTCTTAGTTAAGAGTAAATATGTGTTCTCTATTCTAAAGTGGTACCAGAAGGTCACTTGCTTCTTTCTGAATGAATCAGTTTTGAACAAATTGATTGAACAAAGGATTTAACGACTTACCTGTACAATAACAATGTAACCTTCAGAAAGACAAAATGTGCTACATTTCTCCAAATCTGTTCCAATGAACAAAAAAACTCATCTACACATTGGATGGCCTGAGGGTGAATACATTTTCAGCAAGTTTTGATTTTGGGGCGAACCATTCCTTTAACTAGCATTTTAAAAACGCATTAACTACTGGCAAGATTTTAGAAAGACTGCATTATCTACAACAGTAGTGTAAAATAATGACAGTTTGGTAATTTTTTTTATCATTAACATAATACAAACAACCTTATGAAGACTCGGGATGTGAAATCTGATTTCATGTTGACTTTGAATGATGCATGATAGTGACTTTACTACGATGTAAACTAAACATATTCCAGATGACTTCCTTCAAAGTTAAGCTGGCAATAATTCACAACAGCAATAAAAGTAAGTGACAGGTGCATATTTTCAATGTAATTGATAATAAACATGATTTCCTGCCTTTCACAGTTCATTTCTTAAAGGGCTTCCACACCCTGGTTGTGCCAGTAAATAAATACAAAATCTTAGATTTAATGGGCCAATACTTTTCATGCTGTACAAGTTAAATCCCTTGGCTGGAATACTAAGATTAATTATATATTGTACATCGTCTAGACTGAAGTAATTGTGCATTGAAAAACTGGTTTGGAATGGCACTTTAATACGTACATTTTACACCAAGTTAAATCACAAAGAACTTAACAATAATAACCAGTGGGAGCCATACTGTGTCAGTTCTTGCCTCTGTATATATATATATATATATATATATATATATATATATATATATATATATATATATATATATATATATATATATAATGCTCAGTCATAAATGTGGCTCAGCAATTTTTCTCCTTTTTTTGAGGAATTAGTTCAGAGGTGTAGGACTGGCAGAGGACTGCCGGCTGGCACAAAACCCTTTAAGCCCAGAATAGTGGTGGTTTTTAATAACCATGTTCAAACTATTACGGTGTGTTATTAAAGAAAATTACCTCTCCAGACCTTCCAGTGGGCTGTTTGGGTGGGAAGAGGTGGCCACCCATGAATGAATGCATTAGAAACGACAGCCTGTTTATTCTGAAGTGGAGGATGACCATTTTACAGTGATGAATGAGAGCGTCACACAGTCTCTGAGACTGGCACATCTTCTGCATCTGTAATTTGAAGAAGAGTGAATTGTGACACTAGTGACACAACAAATGGCAGATATCTGGCAACTGCCTTTATTTGACACTAAACTGTGTTGTTTTTGACTGTAAAAATTGTTACATGTCCTAAACTGGAGCATCAGTCACTCAAAAGTCCCAAGATTGAAATCAAGATAAAATCCAAATAAATTACTGGCTAGGGTAACAGTGTTATATTAAAGTTGACCACGGTGCAACTCAAGCTCAGCAATTCAGACTTACACTTTGTTTTAAGGGCTCCTGGCCTGTGACGTAAGCCACTGAACACATATCGAGGGAGCAGATCCTGGATCAAATTCAGGAGGGGAGACGTCTTTCCCACCTATTGCCCTCCCTCCGGTGCGGCCCCACGATCTCAACCGCGGTCAAAATCCTGATTGAAAGTGGCAGTTTAACGAGAGTGTTTCCTTACAGACTACAATCCCAGTTCAGGAGACCATACATTCGCTTTCATGAGCCCTGCGGTTCGTCCTTTCCCATTTAGATTATAATCCTGAAAAATGTAGTTCACACCACAGAGAAATCCCATCCCTCCAAGGAAGATTGGAGCAAACCGTTCCCTGTCTGTGCAGGGGAATTTTAGTGTCTGTGGAAATGCCAATCCTAATGACAGTTCAATAATGTCATTATGCACTTGGCTCCTTATTTTTTAAATCGTAAGCAATGCCATAGAAGAATTATTATAAAGAACATTTTAATAATAATTTTTTTTTCCACTATGACAAATCCATGGAAAAAGTTTGAACCATAGATGCCAGTAAAGAACACTTACATTTAGGGGTGCACCATGGAAACTTTCCAGTGAACAAATAGGGTGTTTAGAATATTAAAATTCTTCACACAAACACACAATGTTCTTTTAAAAACTGTTCACTGAAAGCTTCTTTGGGGAACCAAAATTGTTCTTTTATGGCGCTGCTGTGAAAAGCCCTTTAAGAGACCTCTGTTCTCCATGTGTCCGAGGTTCAGATTTGGAAGTGACAGGTAGGTGGAGTGCGAGATGCTGTGACTGTGGTCATACCTGGGCGTATTTGCTCAACAAGCCCCCGATGACAGATTGGGCTCAGGGAACAATAGTTCCCTTGCAGCTCCTTATCGCGGGGTATGTACCACTGGGAACCTGCCACAGGAGCGACCCGTGTAAGCTGAAGCTACAACGCTGGATTTCCAAGTGGGTCAGGAGCCAGGAAACTGAGCAACCAAACCCAGAACCGCCTCCATCTCTAGGACGAGGGGGCAAGGCCTGAGGGTGAGACAACCATGAGCAAGACTCTTGTTAAACGTCAACTCCTGTCTTATCCCTGTTGGAAAACTCTCAAAAAGCCATCAAAAACATCCTTCTGAGGCACTAAATATCAGTTGAAGTGTCATCGGGCCATGCTACATACAGCAGCATCACTGCAATGTACACCATTGGGATCGACGATAAAAACACACAGTTTTGTTCGTCACCACAGGTACCTGGAGGTTTGGAAACTCTCTCATCATTGAGTGATCTCTTTTAATCCTCTGGTACCTCGGAGGGGGCCAAAAACACTCAATCCCTCTTCTGTGTTGGCCAGTGGGATTTCCCTCTTTAATTAATTCAGGATTTGTAGAGAGTGCAGAGGTCAGAAGTGAAGAGAGACACAGGATTGATTTTCTCTTGTAAGATCTTGAGGCCTATTGTGTGTCGTGCTTAAAGGCGAGAAATGTGTGCTTGTACATTACACGTTATTGAATAAAAGACACTGCTCAAAGAGTGAACTGGTTAATGGAATTAGAATGAAAAAAAAGTGACTAGGTGGCTTTAACACTTTACTCATCTGGTCAAAGAAAACTGTCAATCTTGGCCCAAACTGTCAAAGCTGCAATGTCAGGATGCTAAAAAAATTTAGACTTTTCAGAGAAATTACTTAAAGTTATATTTGCATATTACACTGGCATAAGATAAAGTATTTAAAAACTTAAAAAGTATATGCATGAGTTGTGAAAACCAAAATGTACCCTACTTCAGAATTTTTTTATAAATTTCCTCTTGTCTTATAGTTTATATAATAATTATAATTATATTCTTAAAAAGAAAAGTTTGTTTTTGTCAACAATCCTCAACAAGTTTCATAAACAGTGTATTCTGAATTTGTTTTCATTTCATAGTAAATAAAAAACTGAATTCAGATACTATACTATAGAATACCAAACAGAATACTACTCTTACTACTTCTGCCAAATAAAAATACGCTTTTCCAAGTTCAGCTTTCATTAAAATATCAGGCTCATAAGAGTCATTTACTCTTAAACTGGACTACAGTTATTGCACTGTGTTTTTGAATCACTGAAAAGAAACCGGCTCATAAAAGTCATTTACATGTGAATACAACTATATTTGTATTCACTAAAAGATCCAGCTCATGAATTCATTACTAGTGAATCTGACTACATGTGTTGCGTCATATGTTTTTGATTTACTAAAAATAACTGGCTCATAAGAGTCATTTGTTCATGAACTGGACTCACTGATCTATATAGATAGGGCTTTTCCCCACACTTGCAGTCTTTGCATTTGTAAACTTGTCTACTTACATGATGCATTTCGTGTATTTAGCTCAAGTGTTCAAGTGAGCAATGAGACCACAAGTGTGTGTCGAACTTTTATTACCCGATGGAGCTCACTTATAGTGTTATAAAAATGCAAGTAATTGTGGTGCTTCTAATAAGTGATAAAGAGAAGTTACAAATATTTTACAAAATACACTTTGCAACAATCAAATATGCAATTTTATAAACAAATTAAATGTAATATTTTTTTTTTCAAATTAGAAGCCCTCCGGATTTGTCGGAAAAGTGGTACGGGAACAGAGTGAGTAACAATGCACATGTGCAAAAACGAATGTGTTTTTTACGGCTGAAGTTCAGAAATGCGATGTTCATGTTTCTCACTTTATTGCCAGTCGAATGAATGAATCAGAATCAGAATCAGAGTGAGCTTTATTGTTTTTATTATCGTGATAGAAGCTCCGCAGTGCAACAGAATGACAGCGACAGAACAAAAAACACATAATAAAAGAATAAAAAAATACTAAAAATAAAGTAGACTAAAGTAGGTAAGAAATTACAATATACAAATTGACAATTGTATGGCAGGTATATTATGTGCAGAATTTAAGTGTACACTAAGTATGTGTTAGATAAATAAGTGTATGTGTATATAAATATAAACAGTGTAGTGTGTTCCACAGTCATTATCAATTGTTCATTAGATGGATTTCTTGAGAAAAGAAACTGTTCCTGTGTCTGGTTGTTCTGGGGTTCAGAGCTCTGTAGCGTCGACCAGATGGCAATAGTTCAAAGAGGGAGTGTGCTGGATGTGAGGCGTCCAGAGTGATTTTGTCAGCCCTTTTGCTCACTCTGAATAAGTACAGTTTTTGAATAGAACGGAGGGTTGTACCGATGATTCGCTCAGCAGTCCGGACTACCCTCTGTAGTCTTCTGAGGTCAGATTTAGAAGCTGAGCTGAACCAGACAGTTACTGAAGTGCAGAGGATGGATTCAATGATGGTGGAGTAGAACTGTTTCAGCAGCTCCTGTGGCAGGTTAAACTTACAGAAGTACAACCTCTGCTGGGCTTTTTTCACAATGGAGTCAATGTGAATGTCCCACTTCAGGTCCTGAGAGATAGTGGTGCCCAGCAACCTGAATGACTCCACTGCAGTCACAGTGCTGTTCATGATGGTGAGTGGGGGGAGTGCAGGGGGGTTTCTCCTGAAGTCCATGATCATCTCCACTGTTTTAAGCGTGTTAAGCTCCAGGTTGTTGAGAGTGCACTAGACAGCCAGCTCTTTAACCTCCTGTCTGTAAGCAGACTCGTCACCGTCCTGAATGAGGCTGATGAGTGTGGTGTCATCTGCAAACTTCAGGAGTTTGACAGAAGGGTCTTTAGACGTGCAATCGTTAGTGTACAGGGAGAAAAACAGTGGGGATAGAACGCAGCCCTGGGGAGCTCCGGTGCTGATTGTACGGGTGCTGGATGTTTATTTTCCCAGGATGATCGTATTAAAGGCTCCTCACATAAGTCCCCGGTCTGTCTAGGTGTTGCAGAACATAATGCAGTCCAAGGCTTACTGCATCGTTCACAGACCTGTTTCTCTGTAGGCAAACTGAAGAGGATCCAGCAATGGTCCAGTGATGTCCTTCAGTTGGACAAGCACCAGTTTTTCAAATGACTTCATGACTACAGACGTATATATCTTCTTTAACAACTGCCCTATTTTGTGGACAATACAACAATAATTATTTTAATAATAATTATTAATATTATTTTGTATATTTCTGAAAATGTGACGTTGACTAAAACATCCAGCTATTAACACTTGATTGAACACACTTTGCACTAAATACATTTAAAGAGAACTTACAAAAAAAACCTGACTTTCCCTCACCATATCATCTAAAAACACCTTTTGCTTTGGTAAGAAAGTAATTGCTTCCTATTTATCTGACCCATGTTGGCCTTCCCTCTTGCTTCCCTGAAACATCAGACAATGTTAAGGTCATAGGTCAAAGCTATCAAGGCCACGTGTAGAACGATACTGTTGGTCCTCTAGAAAATTGAGCCAGAGATCACAGGGTTAGTTCTTGGAAAGATTTAGTGAGCGTACCAAATGCATCTTGATAAATACAGTGATTTATGTTGTTAATGACAAGCTGTTAATTAAAATGCACACGTGTGTAGGTTACAGTATCATTTATTTAATGCCTCTACTTGGACAGTTGTGGTAAGCTGACTCTGAAATTCCTTGTTTACCACCTTGATTTTCAGAGCTTTGTAAAAATCTATGCGTTTCAGATTTTCATTAATATTTATCATATTTACTGTTTTTGTGCTTATATTATGCTTATATCAGAAATAACTGGTGAAAAAAAAAATATTATTATTTTATTGACATTTATTTATCATTTGAATGTATACTCATTGGAAATGTTATGTACTACCAGTGACATTTACAAGAGGTAAACCCCTTTTTATTCAAAACATTTTTCTGTATAAAGGCGAGTTTGAATGAATGACATAACTGCTTACTGTTGGTGTAGAACAGGAAGCAGATGTGTGTCTAGAAGAGAACAGGTGATCATGGACTCCAGCGTTCCACATTCGCAGTCTGTTTGGAGTGCAGGAATGTTTGCAGGGCATAATTGGGAGATACGATCAGAAAAAGGGGCCAAGGTGCTGAGAGACAAACGGTGAGGAGATGAAGCTTGAATTAGAATCACCCATGCAGGCAAGTGCATGAAGATTGGGAGCGAAAAAAAAGAAGCACAGGCATTGGTTTAGGAACAGCTTTCTTTAACTCATTATTCATTCCCTTGTGACATCACAGGTGCATCAGACCTCAAAACTACCGCTGTGATGATCCAGCTCACTTAAGAGGGATTATCTCCACTTGTCTTCACTGTGCTACCTTTAAGAAATTAATATATGTTTTTACAGCTGAGGAGCTGTTCATTGGAAATCCACAATATATATAAACTATAAATTACTGCCAGCACCTCCTGTGGGTTGTTAAAGCCATTTGCAGTCTTTATTCACACCTGCTCTAGTATTCCTCTCACTACCTCTCGTGCTTTCTATCACTAAATCATACAATTGGGAGGCAATAAAAACCACTACTTCAATCCCAAAGGGCTAAACTAATTCCTAGTACGGCTCAGAAGAAAAATCCTTTTCTGTGTAGGAAATAATGGAGTCACTCTCAGTATGAAATACTAAAAAGTGAATTGTGGAGGCTTGTTTCTGCCATTGAACAAACAAATTAAAAAGATTTGGTGAGTTTGTAGGTAATAAATTAGCAATTCTGACTTTCCTTCCTCAGAATTTCTGAGTTTATGCCTTGCTTTTATGGGGGCGATTCAGGGTTTTTTGTTTTTGTGATTTGGGGTTTATGCCTCACAATTCAGACTTTTTTCCTCAGAATTCTGAGTTTTCATCTTGCAATTTAGAATTTTTTATATGGACTTCTGAGGCCCCATTTACACTAATGCGTTTCGTTTTAAAATGCATAACTTTTGCTACGGTTACGCCTATTGTTTAGACTACTCCGGCATATTCCACATTCGAAAATAGAGACTTTGGAAAATGCTGCTGACCCCGTTTTAGTTGGAAAACTATCCTTTACGACCGTGTAACCGTATCTTGCATCTGTCGAGTATGTTGCTGTATTTGTTTCAGCATGACTCCCAATCGACATTTTTGGCTGCGATGGCCGCCTTGTAATCGTTAGTTACTTTGAGTAACAATTCCACCTCATTATCTGTCCACACAAAGATGTCTTTGCTTTTCCTCTCCATCATGCTCATTGTTGAACATTCCAGTGACTAGCAACTGATAGGGGTAGGCGGATCTATCTAAATATCGATAGTATCGATATTAACACTGGTATTGGTATTGGATCGATACTATTGTAATTGACTCGATATTTTAATTTAAATATCTCTCATATACGTTCATTATACTTTGCTTGTGTCCAGAAGGGGGGCTTAGGGAATGTAATTGCACAGGTATATTTGTTCTTTGTTTGTTCTTCAGTAATAATTGTGTGCACTTTATTTCATTTGCTTTTAAAACCAGAAAAAAAAAATGTTTATTCTTTATTTATTTTTATTTTTTATTTTAAAAGGCTGTAAAGAATTCATTCTACAGTGCCTAATAGATAAAAATTTTGTGGACGTCAATACATTAATAAAAATATTGCCTAATTAATTGATCATTCATCCACCTCAGAAATAATGACATAGACCTACTGCACTCCTCTACACAAAAGTTATCATTATTATTATTTTAAGTAAAAAGTATCGTATTGGTATCGGTATCGGCGATACTGACCCTATATGTATTTGGTATCGGATCTATACCAGAATTTGCAGTATCACCCACCACTAGCAACTGACTTCTTGTTTACGTATTTACACGCATGCCCAGTGTGCATGAATGGTCATGTGACGGAAGTGTAGACGGAATTCGTTTCTAAAACATAGCTGAAACGGCAGTCTATACGCAGATCGTTTTAATTCTAAAATGCCATTTAAAAATGAAAATGCACTTGTTTAAACAGCGCCTGAGTTGACATTTCACAATTCTGACTTTGTTTCTTGAAATTATGAGTTTATACCTTGCAGTTTTTGTACATTTTGATTGAATTTTTAAATGGAATTTTAAGTTTAAATCTCACAATTCAGATGTTTTTACCTCAATATTCTGAGTTTACATCTTGCAATTTGTGAAATTCTCACAATTACCTTTTTCAAAATTCCTTTTTTTGTTGTTGTTTTCTTTTATTTTTAAAGCAACAGAGAATATACAGAGAAAGTATATGCAATCTCTGCATCCTAAATAGCGATTGGTCTTCAACTGTGCCTTTATTTGCATACTGAATTGTGATTGGACTTTCCTGTCTTGTATACTATTTGTATATTGCCACATTTTCTCCACAAAGGCACTAAGCAGAAAAAAAAAGATATTAGTGATAATAACAACAGCTGTTCTGATGATATTTCATATATGCCAAAGCACAGTCTCAAGCTTACCTACATAAAGCATTTGTTATTGTTTAGTCTTACACCATTACTGTAAAAAACTGGCCAAAAAAACTCTTACCCACCAACAATGACGCATGTGAATTTATGGTAATGCCGTTTGACATTGGGACTGTGTGGTCCGTGTTCAATTTCACCTCAGTCAAAGATTTACATTTATGAAACCTGATGCTCAGCACAAAGCCTCTGGTGACAGGGGCAACCTGTGGCCCACGCTGAAATAAAAATTCAATCTCTCTGACTGGAGAATGAATCCTGACTAATAATGCACAGAAAACTGGCCAACTGTACGACACCAACACACCAACTCAGAACACTGTTTACAATAGGTGTTGAACCTGAGAGCAAGAAATCTGAATGTTTGCCGAAATGCTGTTTGGGGAGGTGAGAGGCTGGAAAGCTGTCAGGTGGTCATATCGTTACCTGGGAAGAAGGCCGAGATGAAATATTTTTTGGTTAATCCCAGCACATGCAAGTCCTGGATCAGGTTTCCGTGTGATTGCATAGGCTCTTCTTTGGATGAAATATCAGAATCCTGTAATAAGTAAATAATTATGATGAGCTACAGCACTCAAAACAAACATACTGTAAATAAGCACTTGCACCTAAATGACCTAAAGTTATTTTCACCATAGAGAAACTTATTATATAATTGTTATAAATCATATGAACCTTACAATGCAGACTCAGCATAAGCTCCTAAGGTGGTGTGTAAAAGATGATGTTCTGGTGAAAAACTACACCATCCATAAACCTGCAGAGAAAAACACTAAACATAGAAGTATCTATTTATTTGTATGAACCTGTTTTTTTTACAGTATATGGTATGAACACACATACACACACACACACACACATATATAGATAGATACACTGCATGTCATTCAAAAGTTTGGGATCAGTAAGATTTTCATTTTTTTTAAATAATTCTCTTCATCAAAGCTGCATTTGATCAGAAATACAGAAAAAGTAGTAATATTGTGAAATATTATTGCAATTTAAAATAATGGTTTTCTATTTTAATATACATTAAAATTTAATTTATTTCTGTAATACAAAGCTGAATTTTCAGCATCATTACTTCGGTCTTCGGTCATGATTCTTCAGAAATCATTCTAAAATGTTGATTTATTATCAATATCTGAAACAGTTTTGCTGCTTAATATTTTATTTATTTATTTATTTGGAACCAGTGATTATTTTTTCAGGATTTTTTGATGAGTTTAAAATAGTTTTTTAAAAGAAAACTATTTATTCAAAACAGTAATCTTTTGCAACAATATACAATATCGTTCAAAAGTTTGAGGTCCGCATATTTTTTTTACTGTCTTTTTCTTTCTTTCTTTTTGAAAGAAATAAATGCTTTTTTTTTTTTTTTTAGCAAGGATGTGTTCAATGAATAAAAAGTGATAATAAAGACATATTGTTAAAAAATATTTTTTTATAAAAATAAAAAAACACTTTCTAACTTTATTCAAAGAAGCCCGAAAAAAAAATTCTGCAGAATTGTTTATATATATATATATATATATATATATATATATATATATATATATATATATATATATATATATATATACACACACACACACACACACACACACACACACACAGAAAACATTAAATATGATAAAATATTTAAAAAAGCTTTGAATAAAATTTTGCAATATTCATCTTTCTTTAAGCCTTGAACTATTAAATCATATTTTGAAATGTCTAGGAGTGAGAAAAGAAAAAGGACCACTTAAAAGTGAGGAATTATTTTAATTATTTGTAATGTTTTGTTCTTTCTGCTGTCTTTTGCATTCACAGGTATATTAGATGTCATCGGTATAATAGAAACACTGGTGTCCGATTCTCTGGTTCTGTTGCAGGTCTTGTGTGCACTTTTAAGCAGCATTAACCTTAATAAATGAACATGTCAAATGAATCTGTCTCTTTACAGGCTGAATGTGCGTCTAACTGATGAACTGTTCACTTTTTCAGGGCTTTAATGGTTTTTGTGCACCCTAAGGACTGGAGTGTCCTCGTGTGAAAGGCTCTTTCTTCCAGTTTTACCTCCCATGATCCTCTCCTGGCCTGCGGCTGCCTGCCCCACACAGAGAGCTGGTTTTATTTGTGTGGGCTGCCCGGAGTGTTAAAATATCTTAGTGTCTCTCTGTAGGGGGAATGCTGATAGACACCTCTGCCACGATTTCCCAATTTGTTTTAAATTAGTTGAGACTCTGGTTAGTGTAATGGGGTGGGTTGGTGGGGGCCTGAGACACTTTAAATGTGTTTAATGACAGACAGAAATGTACCTGTGGCATGTTGTGATAGCATGAGCGATCTAAACAAGCCCTTGCAGACATGGCAGGGGAATTTCATGCCAAATAAGTTATAAAATGAAGTACTGTACACTAAAATGAAGTCATTTGAAATTATAATTCAATAAAGGCAGCAATTCTCTTGGCATGAAAAATCACAACTGGAACAAAATATATTTGGTTAACAGTAACAATCATAAATAAATATTCAACCAATGACTTCATAAAATAAACCTCCTGTAAACAAACTTTCACATTATGCTTTTCAAATTTATTACATTTTTTTCACATATATATATATATATATATATATATATATACATATATGTAGGCAAAAATGTTGAATACAACTTTATAAAATAATAGACATACACACAAAAACATTTATAAAATGTCCAAGTCTGTTTTTACATCAAAATGAATTTCTGAAATGGTTTATAAACAGAAACAATATAAATAGTATATATAGGGTTAGTTCAGGATAACTGAGCCATTTATCCTATATTTGTACATATGGATGGATATATTAGTAATTCATTAGAATGCATATTTTTAATGATATAAATCTCTAATTATTTGTATTATAGAATGTATTATAGAATCTATTAATTATTTAAATCATTTACAATATTTGTTATTTTTTTATTTTATTTTTTTTTTTATAAAACTGCTCAATTTAAATAATTCAACCAAAAAAGATTTAGAATTTTTATTTAGAATACTCAATTTAAATCATATTGGACTTTTGTTATAAGTTTTTTATATATACAACTGTGCAATAATAATCTTTTTAAGAACTTTTTTCTTTAATTAAGATGATTTAATGAAGATTTGTATATATATATATATATATATATATATATATATATATATATATATATATATATATATTTTTTTTTTTTTTTTTTTTTTTTTTTTTGTATGAGTAACCATATGCCATAATGCTGCTGATAGAGCTTGAGAACTTGAGCCTGTAAAATTCCTTTAAGGCGTTCACATACATCTAGTGTATGTGAACCTGTCGACCCCGTTAGGTTAACAGAAGCTTTACTAAGCACAAACCAACTGTGACCAACTGTGTGGGCTAATTACACTCGCACTGTCTACAAAACAGCTTCTTCATTTTTCATCTGATGAGCTGTTCATACCTGTCTGACAGTGGCCACCTTCAAGGGTCCTGCTGATCCTCCTTCCCTCCTAATGATGGCTAAACAGATAAACGCAAATATGACAGGACTTTGCCGTGTAAAAACTGTGTTTGTCTTTCTGGTAATCAAGGTATTTTCATTACACAGCAAAAAAAAAAAAAAAAAAAACTGATTTGTTACAAAAATGTCAATACAGAAAGCTAACACCTCAGACAGTAGGTAAGATATGTAAGCACACACTATACCAATACTTATTTCTTGGTTGCTTTTAGGTGATTTAAATGCACTATTATCAGTAAAATCAAGTTTTCCGTGAACTATTCTAAAGCAGTGTCACATTAATGCATAAAATGAACATTTGCACCCTGTCTCATTCTAGTGCCAGTCTTTAGCATGTTAGCAGAAGACAGTTCAAACTGAAGCAGCTCCTCACACTGTTGTCTAAACAGGGATGTGACTCAGACTGATGAAAGGCTGAAGCCCCAGGCCCTGCTTAGCTTTACCACACTGTTCAAGTGTAACCTCACGCTGACCCTTGACCTGCCTGGTGGAAATATGTCCCTCCTCTCTCCCTGACATCACTCATGCCCCTTGACAAATCAGTCATGTTTCACCAACCGCCTACAGGCCCAAAACACACATCAGCTCACTGGAGATCCTGCGGAGGTTTGATAAAATGAGACGCCATTGCTGAATGGATCTTAAAAGAGAAGAAGGGAAGCTGGCGAAGGCACCACAAACAGGCTCTCGAAGTTGTCGCCTGAGGACGTGTCAGCATCCTGGGTGGCGACAGAAGTGCCATGAGGCAAGGAAACAGTGCCTGGAGCGAGAGCTGCCATGTTATCCTGTTCCGTTGAAATGCATTAGACTCATTGGGTTTCAAAGTGAAATGCAATGTTTCGAGTTGGCAGGCCCACCCAAAAACTATATGTTAGCCCTTCTGTTGCCACTAAGAAAAATATCAGAAACAAACTTGTAGCAGGCGAGTTTATATACACACTACTTATATATTAACTATATTCTGTGCAAAATTCATAACGCAATGCAAGTATGCACTGGCTTCTCAGTCTTGCCAATGGGGGCGCTGTCATTAGTGCAAACGGTCTTCATCTACACTCAGTTTTCAGTTTAAAGAGAAATTATCGATCTAAATGATAACATATCCAATTTATAAACAGATACATTTTAACTCTGTCGCGCCTTGAGTGCTGAGGTTTGTTACCGCAAGTTGGCAATACATCGTCCAAGAATTCACCAGAGTTATTAAAGTTAGTTAAGATTAAATCCAGAAAAAAAGTTACTTGAAATAAAATAAACGCTAACTGAAATAATAATAATTAAAAAAAAGAATAATTAAAAAAAGAAATCCAGCTAGTTGCCAGAACATTTCTCATTTTTATTTAGTTTAATAAAATAACTAAAACTAAAACTGGAATAACAAAAAAAAAAAAAAAAAAAACCTATATAGCAATATGGGACACAGAAAAACAAATAATAAAAGTTACAAAATTTTAAAATGGATAAGGGAAATACAAAAATACAATAAAGTAAGCACAAGTTAGAGCAAGCTTTGCCGCCAAATGGAGGTAACCAAATACACATTCAAATATGCCAAATAATAAACCTTCTACTTGCGGGTTTATGCAATTGGTCAACAAGATTTTTCAATATTTCTCTTATGCTCATAAAGGTTGCATTTATTTGATTAAAAAATACAGTAAACCTGTAATATTGTGAATTAAAATAATTGTTTTCTTTTTTAATATATTTTAAAATGTAATTTATTCTTGTGATGACAAAGAAACTTTCAGAATCATTACTCTAGTCTTCAGTGTCACATGATCCTTCAGAAATCATTCTTATATGCTCATTTGGTGCTTAAGAAACATTTCTTAATATTATAATATTATTTTAAAAGTTAACGTTTATTTATTTTATTTTTTATTTTTGGCAAATAAATGCTCTTATTTTCTTTGTGTGTGTGTGTGTGTGTGTATATATATATATATATATATATATATATATATATATATATATATATTAGTGCTGTCAAAATTAGCGCGTTAACGCATTCGATTAATTTGAAATATTTAACGCGTTAAAAAAAAATAACGCAATTAACGCGGTTGCAGTTTTTTTTATTTCCAGTTGTGGCCTATGTGTGTTCAACGTGCAAAGAAATATGGATAAGACCAAGGAAGGACTTTTAGACGGAAAGTTTCAGTATAAATCTCTGCCGGATTACTCTTCAGTCTGCCACAAGAAACATTACTCTTCATTTAGTCTGCCACAAGAAACAGCAACATTAAAATCATGAACTCAAATGTCATTGTTTAAAAAAAACAAAAAAAAAACAATGACTGTAACAGTGCGTAAATCAGACCTTTCTGTAACGCTAACGTTAATAAGCTTAAACGAAAATAAACGAAATAATTGTGTAGCGGAGTATTTTTTGTACACAGTGCCGCGAACTGTCAATCACTCCTGTGCGCGTGCATCACTGTCCTCCTCAGCTGCAGCAACTTGCGCTTTCTCTCTTCATCAAGCTTTAAAACAAAAAGGGGACAAAAAGATCATATTGTCTTTGTGCATAGGCTATAGATTAATTAGATAAATGAATATCTAAATTTGTGCCTTGCCGTCTGCGGTATTTTTTTAGAACTTAGAAAAAAGATGCTGCAGCCAATGAACAGCCAGCGGGGGCTGCAGGACGACTCAACCTCCGCAGACAGTTTTTAATGTTTATCAGACAATAAATACTCAAGATTTTGCTTTAGTATAACTCACAACGAGTTTCACACACCTTCTCCGGCCACGTTGAGTTGTTGACACTTAACAGCGGGAAAAGCGACACATGCGCTATTCACTTGTATAACTTAAGGGTGAATGGGTAATGTAGTTTCTGCTCTGGGTGGGATGAATTAAGAAGCTTGCATTGTGAAGGGCGCTCTGAAAATCGGCAGTGCAGGTGAAAGATTAAAACCTCTATTAAAACAGATGTCCAAATGAGCGTACCGGTACGCTACAAGCACGTTCTGGGCGCACGGAGAGGTGGCGGTACGCTCAAGAGCTATATTTGGAAGTGGCGGTACTGAGTACTGGTGCCTACTGGCCCACTTAAAGCACTGGCAATGACTATACTTTGGAATTTTTTTGCAGTCCACTTAGAATTCAACATGGAAATCATTTTTGTCTATTATTGGCATTGATTGTTTTGAAATTCAAATGGTACTTACATGCCTGTGTTTTTATTCCTGTAATAAATATGGCTTTCAAGCCAACAGTTAATTTGGAGGATATTGATGGTTTATTGCAGGTATGTTGTTTACATGAGAAAATCTGTGTTACAAGTTAAACAAAAATTCCAATAAACAATCATATTTTGAATTTAAATAGTTTCTTTGTCTTGAGTTTACATTAATTATTTACATTTTACATTTACATATCCAAAAAGTTTCAGTCTTTTAATTGCGATTAATCGCGATTAATCGCGATTAATTTAAAAAAATTGTGCGATTAATTAGTTAATTTTTTTAATCGATTGACAGCACTAATATATATATATATTCTAATTTCACTTAGTAGTAGTCATCTTGAAATATAACTTGGCACATTAGTATGTTAACTTGACAGGACAGCTTCTAAAGAAAGACGTCTAAAGAAATTGACAAAGTTTACCCCTTGTGTAAAGTATATTTCCGGCCTAGCTATTCAGATAAATGCATTCGGTCCCATAGACAACTCATTATTCCGATCCTGTGCTAATCATGTGGGTGCCGGGTCAGGAAAAGTCCTGAAAAGAGCGTCTGACTAGGAATGCTTGCCACAAACTGTGTTTTTTGCGCATTTCATTACATTCCAGAATGCTCCTCACAGTTTTCAGCTATAACAGACGGAAAAAACGATCTGTGGTGTAAGCATTATCCCCAAGACAGCAGTTTGGAGGGTGACCGCAATGCTGCAGTGAAGCCCTGCATGGTCGTTCACTTTTAACAAGTCATTGAGACAAGAAGACCATTAAGATCGATTCGCAGTCATAACATCAGTAAGGTCTTGTGCCCTAATGATCTCTCAACCCTGAGAAGAGATAGTGCCCGGGGGTGCCGTCACAGAACAAGGGAGAGGAAATTCCACATTAAAAAAATAATAATAATAAAATAGAGTGTGGACCCACAACAGAGACTCTAAGAGCTACCTGGACATCACAACACACCTGCACTGACATGGATGAGATGAGCAACAACTATATAAAGCTGGATAATGATAATAGCATGATTCATTTTGGATTAAATCCAGTTAAATAACAGTTTTGAGCTGAATAATGAAACTACTTATACTGTATCTAAACTGAACTTGTTTCATAGTTGATGAATCAACACTGCACTGAGTTTTCCATATGGAATGTAATATATGACATTGACATATATTTTACCTATACGGTTATCTATATCTTTGGGTGGATGTAGATATAAGTTTGTTAATTTAGGTTAATCATATTTCTATGTTTTTATTTTTATGGTTATATACAGGGGTGCGCATGTGCACATGCACAACCAAAATAAAAAATGTGCGAGTAAATCAATTCAGACCGCTCATTTGTATGCCAGCATTTTTGACATTTTAGATCGACTAACTGTAATACTTCAGAATAAAACGCAGAATTGTGGTATGTTTCATTCACTGATGTGCTTCACTTGGCAGCACTAAAACTGGCAGCGCATACTCGCCGACAATCTGCCAAAATAAAAGCTTTCAGATTTTAGGTTCAAAAAATATGATTTGTATAAAAAATAAAAAAATAGAGTATAAAAAAAAAGAAATTATAAACATTAGCATCGTATTTTTTTATGTGTACCATATACACTTTACTCACTTTTATTTAAAAAAAATAATAGTATTATCATACTTTATTTGTTATGTTATATTTTATTTTTATATATATATATATATATATATATATATATATATATATATATATATATATATATATATATATATATATATATATATATAAGCAAAAGCACGCACATCAATCTAAACTGGGTGCTCGACCAAAAAAACAAGCAGAAAAATACTTGAATGTAAAGTCGGCAACATAGCTTCAAAGGTATCAAAAACTATCGCATAGCGTATGTGACGTTTCGAGCATGCAGGCTCTTCATTAGACAGATGAGAAACACCGATTTACCAATCTTTATAGGACTACCTCCAAGTAATTAAAGGTCACATGACAAATATAATATTATCATGATATGATAGTGTGAGTACCCAACCAAATCTCCAGATTCTCTCAATAGAACCAGACTGAAATTGGTACGTGCACCCCTGGTTATATATGAAGCAACCATATCATTCTATGTATGCAACTTTTTTAACATATATCTAAATGTTTTTATAAATACATTTAGATAAATAATTAACTATAGACAGTTATCAAACTGATTTGAATGAACACTGAACTAAACTGGGCTAAATGACTGTTATCTTCTTTATTTGAATTTGTTCCATAATTGATTAATTTTACAACATTAACAGTTATTTTCCTGTTTATTAATATGAAGCTGCTTTGAAACATATTGTATTGTACGAAATGCTATATAAATATTTTGATTTGACTTGCCTAAACCTGCTACAAACTTAACATGATCCCTAACAGGAACCTCTTTGCATGAGGAAACAAAAGTCTTTAAAACTTATTAAAATAGTTCATCCAAAGATAAAAAAAATAATTTACTCACCTTTTGCAAGCAAACACACACTTTCTGTGTGGATCATACTGCATTTAAGTTATTTTAAGAATAGATTTAATATCTTAAATATTTTACGTTTTTTTCTGAAATAATCATTTGTGAATTTGAATATACTATACTGAGTAAACTGAATATAAACTGTATATAATTAGTCAAATGAAGTTTGAGAGCAAAAGTAGAGAAGTGTAGCGAATTTCATTCTGAACTGTTCTTATAATTTAATACACATCCATATTTTCCCAGCAGATGCCACTCTAGGCAAACGGTCCCTGTCATACAGTATTAAAAAAAGAAAACAGTCCTCTGGGAGAGAACAAATAGGCCTAATCATTCCTCTAATGATCTAACATATGAACCAAATACTCTTTACTTCCTGCATCAGTGACACTAGATGTCAAAGCATTTGTAACAGACTTACAAATGCTCATCTGCTAAATATTGTTTTAACACTATATACAGTAGTGCCACACTTCCACATGCAGTATTTTTAGTTTTACCTTATTTTCTTGTACAGCAACCTTTTTAGGGTAGGGTACACTTTCTTAAAAATTTGTATTGCATGTGCAGAAGTTCTTGCATGAGGTTGTGAGCATGTTGCAAGGGTGTATTAGCTGATCGAAAACGACAATAAAGACATTCATGATGTTACGGAAGATTTCCATTTCAAATAAATGTTGTGTTTTGAACGTTTTATGTATCAAGGAATCCTAGTAATTAAATAAATAAATTGAAAATTGACAAAAACATTAAGCTGTTTTCGACATGGATAATAATAAGAAATGTTTCTTGAGCAGTACATTTATGATTTCTGAAGATCATGTGACACTGAAGACTAGAGTAATGATGCTGATAATCCAGCTTTGACATCACAGTAATACATTTCATTTTTAAAATATATAAAAATTAAGTTATTTGAAATTTTTGTAAAATTTCACAATATTTCTGTTTTTTTGTTTGTTTTTGTTTTGTTTTTTTAATCAAATAAATGCAGCCATGGTGAGCATAAGATACTTTTTTAGAAACATTAAAAAAATCTTACAAAGCCCAAAAATCTGTGAATGTCTATGTGTGTGAGATTTTCCACCTGTTTTATTGCCTACTAAGTGAAAATCATTTGTAAGTCTATAGTGAAAGTGATGCTTCCCATGGAAATAATAACACATAGTATTTACTCATTACCTTATCTCCTGGCCATCAATATTGATAATTAACAGAACAACGTGTGCAATGTTCATAAATGAAGATAAATATCTTCTAGGATGTGCCATCATCACTAGTTCCCAGGAATACAGAATTCGTTTAAGCTTTTTGTGGAACAGAGACCTGAACTTCTGCCACTTCTTTGAGTCATTGGTTACGCACCACAGTTGCTCAACTCTGCAGGGACCTTCAAACGCTCACAATATTGGATGTTTAAGAGCTCTGCTCGTTAAATTCATTGCCATTGTAATTTATATAGTCTTGTTATCTTAAGTGATTGTTGATTTAAGCCTCTCACTTGAGCAGATGTGAAAATTAGACTTCCCGCTCGTGCTGAGAGGCATGTTGTTGGACCTGCTTCTTGTTGGCTGCTCCTCTGCTTGGCGCTGGAAGGAAAAAGGGAAGACAGATAAAAATAAGCAAAACAATTAGCACAGCCAAAAGCTCCTGTGTGAGAGTGATTTGAGATTAGCAGTCAAAGTGCAAGAGTTCATCGAGGGCTTGTTGAACCGCAGCTGAAACCATGCTTCACCAAATCCCGAAATAAACATCTTGGATATCCAGAATTATTTTTGTAAATATAAATAATGATTTTTATTACATTAGCTGGATAGAGCATGGCGAATGTTTCTAATGAAATGTAGAGAGGTAAAACAAGCAGTGTGTTTTATGTTTGTTATTCGTCAGAATTGGTTTAATTGTATCGTGCGATTTCGTTCAACAAACCCTCTTGTTCCTCTCCGACAATAACGCTGCATTTCGTCTTCCTGACATGTATCTCAACTCTGATGTGTTTCAGAGACGGGAAGGCACATTGTGAAAGCCTTCTGGGCCAAGCTTCAGCCAAATATCTCTTCCAGATGCACACAGCACTCGGACCCCCAGGAGAAACATGGGACGCTCGCTATGTCGAAGGCCCCTGAGACCGACTTTTTCTCAGCACGTGTCATTTTGCCTCGGTCACACACAAACATGTTTTTCTGGAGGCGGATTGCTGGGTGGTATAGATCGGAAAAGAAATTAGATTTCCAGTATTGTGCGATTCATCATGTTCTCTAAAACTGTTGGATATAAATAATCTACTTTTAGAGTGCTGGTCATTGCTGTCACATGATCCCCACATGTGTGATCTGGTATCCTTTTTTTTTCCTCCTTGAAAACTCTTGTCAGAGGTAATTAAGTTCCACTTGACTTGTACCACCCCCTCTTACTTATTTTTTTTACTGGTACATTAGTCAGCAGACATCCAACAGGGCAATGATACATCAAGGCCTTTGGGTTATCCAGCCCCAGCAGTAGATACAAAGATGAGAAAACACCCCAGATCAGGTAATGTACCCCTGTGATAAATTGAGAGCATATTTCATGTCTGATGAGGAGGACCATTGTTCACCTGAGCGTGGACTCTGATAATTGGGACCACAGACGATACCTGCTACTGTCAAGTACTTTTAAGATAGTTGTTTAAATCTCTTGTCCTATAAACAGTAGGGGAAAAAATAGATGAAAAGCTCATTTCTAAATCTCTAGCTTGTAAAATAGTAACTCTGGCAGTGTGGAAAGCCGTTTCAATCTCTGTTGGTACAGCAAAGTCACGGACCGACATGTTCTCCTGCCAGACCCTCTTAAGCTGGCCTATCACTTGCCTGAGCAGAACAGTGAAAAGAGAGAATTTGATATTGATCCAACTTCCCAGACACCCACAGTCAGGGATCTTGTTAACAGGATTAGGACACCCTGAATAGACTTACACCAGAGACAGAAAAGGCCTTCTTGTTGAAGAGGACCCTCCAGCTAATCTCAACCAAAACCCTGTACTTCTGCCTACACTTTAAGAGAGTCCTCATGTTAACCAAGAAAAGTAGAAATGGGATTTGGGGAGCAAAATCTGCACTCATGTTTCCACTAAAGTTTGTACATGTTGATGTCAAAACACAATGCATGTCCCAAACAAAACACAGCAAAGAAAGACCTAGAACATATGTTCCCATAAGACAACATAAAACAATTGCACAGCGAGTCGGACTATATGTAGGTATAGGAAGTATTTAGCAATTTTGTATTCCTGCTTTGTGGTACTTACATACATAAATTAACAGTCCGTAAACACTATAATAAAGCAGCTAAAGTTCATTCAAACACTCAGAAAGGTATGGAAAAAATATGATAGAAAAAATATTAAATGGGAAAAATATATATATTTCAATGCTTTTCTGCTTTCAGAGAACCTATCATAAGTTTTGTTTTCTATCACAAAACATTGGCGCATTCTCTCACAAAAGTATTGCGGTAAACCTGAGAAAGGTTGCATTCTCTTGCGAAAGTATTGCATTCCTCAGAGAAAGTTTATATTCTCTTGCAAAACATTTGCATTTTTGGATAAAAGTATTAAAAAAAGAAAAGTTGTGTTCTCTCGCAAAGCATTTGCATTCTATCCTGTTCCCAAGATAAACTTTGTATACTCCTATAAAGCATTTGCATTTTTTAGCAAAAGTACTTTGTTTCCCTGAGAAAATTAGCATTTGATGGCAAAACATTTGTGTTCTAGTGCAAAAATATTGCATGCCCTCAAAAACCATTTACATTCTCTTGCAACAGCATTATGTTCCCCAGAGAAACTTTGTATTATCTTGCAAAACATTTGCATTCTATTGCAGAAGTATTGTGTCCCTTTGAGAAACTTAGTCTTTTTTGGTAAAGCATTAGCATTTTCTTGCAAAACTTTTCCATTCTCTTGCAGAAGTATTGTGTTTCCCAGAGTTTTTGCAAAACTTTGCTAGCAAAACATTTGCAGTTTAGTGCAAAAGTAGTGCATTCTCTCAAAAAAAAGTTGTCTCGTACTCTCGCAAAACATTAGCATTTTCTTGCAGAAGTATTGTGCTCCCAAGAGAAACTTTGCATATTCTCACAAAACATTAGCATTCTTTAGCAAAAGTACTTTGTTCCCCTGAGAAACTTTGTGTTTGCTGGCAAAACATTTACATTGTCTAACAAACTGTTTCTTCGAGAAACCTAGCATTTTCTAGTAAAACGATTGAATTAAGCTGCAGAACATTTGAGTTCTCTCTCAAAAGTATTGTGGAAAGTTTTTGCATTCTCTTGCAAAACTTTTGCATTTTCTGGCAAAAGTACTTAGTTGCCCTGAAAAAAAAGAGAAAACTTCGCAAACCATTTGTATGCTATCACAAAAGTATTCTGATCCACTGAGAAACTTTGTGTTTGGCAAAATATTTGCGTTCTCTCTCGCACAAAATTTTTAAACTATTCCATCACCAAAGTTCCTCAAGCGAGCACAAAGTTTCAGGGGAACACAAAAGTTTTGCAAAAGATAACAAAATCATTAATAATTTTTCATCCCATCTCATTTGTTTTTTTCCATCACCATGTCCCCTCAGGGTCTGCGTAGAAAGGTTCAATTGAATTAGTGTCTGATGTTTCTACGTGCTCAATGTGGCCTTCCCCGTGTGGCTTCCGTGTCTATAAGCGTTCAGATGACTCATTCTTCTCCACTATACCCGTCAGACATCCAGGATCCAGAACCCTTTGACTGGCACCTCTCCTGCGGGCTGCCTCTGTGGCGATAAATCCCAATTATGACCCCTTCTATTACAGCTAGTGAAAGGTCATGTGACCCAGACGGCATTCTCGGGCATGATTAGGATTAGCAGGCCATCTCTCCTGGACGGAACTGTCGCCAGTAGCTCTGCTAGTTACTTAGCGCCTAGCCATCCCCGCCAAAGAACAACAAGCCAGTGTCTGCTGCATCTAAAACCCTCTGGATTAGAGGCAAGACCCCACCAGAGCATGACAAGGCTTTTGTCACTGGACTCCATTGGCTTTAAGACAGCTTGTTGTCTTCATTTTGTTCCCGCTATAATTCAATCACGGGAGATCTTGGAGAACTAGATTAAGCACTGTTGTTGGAAACGGATTTCATGCTGGAGCCAAAGGAAAGTGTAGATTGAGAAAAAATCTATTAACGGCCAATGGAATTTCTTTAAGGCGTGGCCTGCAGAAACCCAGGTTGCCGATTGCAAGGAATATTTGTGAAGCTTTTTCATCTATTCTTCACAGAGTAATTGATTATATTTTTGGTCTTAATGTAAATTTTATTGCACAGGACAAACAGAATGTACAACAAGTATCAACTCATGATAGGTAAAAATTGATAGCCTGAATGCACTGTAAGTCCCTTTGGATAAAAGCGTCTGCTAAATGCATAAATTTAATTTTAATTTAATTTATCAAGAAATGTCACATGCCAGATATAAACAAATTTTAATTGCAATAAATATTAAATTTCATGTGATTACATTTCCAAACTGCAGAGGTAAACCTTCTTCCATTCTTATGTGGACTTCTAGTTTAACCAATGCCATTTAAGGTGTGACTCTATGCAAACCAAAGAGTTTTAACATACCTATCAGTAAGCATTCCCATTTATTTTGCTTGGTTGATGCATGAATCCCTTAATTAGATTAAAATGTTCTGTGACTAATATCACTATAATAAAAATAATGAAACTTTATTTTAAAAGCCTTGTCAAAATGGAACTGAAATTATATTTACTGCTGTCAGTTGAATAAAATATTTAACAATTATTAACTGAAAAGCTGCATTACATGCATTAATGTGTTAATTTACATTATAATTTACAAATTAACATTAATTTAATAAAATAATAATGATTTATATGTAGCTTGCAAAAATATTGATATTGTCAGAAACATGCATAATTTTAAACGGCTGGCAATGGAGAGAAATTTATTTTTGACTATTTAATGTAGTTACTGCACTGTCCAGCAAGGGCTCCAACATTTTAATCCAACAATGGCAGATGGAAACCAGTTTGGAAACAGTCATTATTTAGAGTTTGTTGCAGAACTTACACCTTTAAAATATACTAGTATTACCCAGCTAACAAATTTTATAATTTTGCAAACATTATGGGAATGTTACTTTTGAATATTCTCTGAACATTTTGAAACAAGTAGTAACATTTAAAAATGTTAGATGAACATTCAACTGAAACGTTTCAGAAAAAATGCTCCATTAATAATGTATAAATAAAGATTTTTGTGCTAACATTTTATAAATATTATTGAAGACCTGGAAACGTTTGACAAACATTCTATTAATGTTACTAGGAGAACGTTTGTTTATGACTTTGAGAGAACCTTGCCAGAACATCAGTCAAATTCTGAGAATGTTCTCTGTTGGCTGGGTAACTGGATCTAACAAAAAACAATTATCAAACAGTTCTGTGTACTATTCACAATCTATATGAATCAATTAATTACTGAATCCAACAATTAATAAAAGAGAACAGTATCTCTGCAAAATTCCCATAAACAGACAACAGGAGCTCTCAGAAAAATAAAAAGGAAAAACTAGTTATGCTACACAAATAACCATTCATGGCTTGCATCCATGTCAATCAAGTCTCTCCATGGCACTTCAGAGGGTCTGATCTGGCCGAGAGCAAAGACACACAGCCTCACCGTCGGTGAGCTCATCCCTCGGCCCATTCCTCTCTGATCCCCCTTGGCACCCCTTTCTGATGGTATCTTAATCTTTCCTGTGAATGAAGGTCTCCCACCTCCCCTGATGGGGTCTGTTAAAAGGCCTCTGCTAACCTATTTTGGGGACAGCAGTGCATATGGTTTCAGAAGCCTGGTGGTATTTCTAACCTCATTGTTGACTCACAAGAATTGCATTGAACCCACGTCCCATGGCTGCATTTTAATAGGGAATGGAAGTGCTGGGTTGTGTCACATTTCCACAGGACTCCAATTCCACTGGGAATTCCAGAGCTATGAACTAATGTATCAGGGACTGTGATCAAGCTATTGTGGGCTGCTGGAAACAAGCGTGCTCTGGTCTAATGGCTCTAGCCCATGCTGGTAACCAGAAGGTAGCCGATTTGAGCAACAACGGGCCACCATTGTGCCCTTGAGGAAAATGCTTAAAGACTACATGAAATCAAAACTGACCATATACTCTCAGGTACAATGTTTTAGGTCTTATTATGCATGATTAATCTGAATGTAATACCAAAATGTAATAAATTACTATTGGGATACATTGGTAGAAGCTGACCTTCAGCCTCCACATCCGCAGCCTCCCTGGCATTTCACAAGTTGATGAATTCCTGATGGATAAAATCAAGACCTGCTTCTTCTCTTATTGAATATCTGATTTAATTTGTAAATGTGTTACATTATGGAAGTGAAATGGGTTGCAAGTGCCAATTAAAGCCTAGGTTGCTACTGTAGATAAAAGCACCTGCTAAATGATTATATATTGCATGAACAAATGGGGTGGACAGCCTTGAATATTCCTAATATAACTGGAAAATAACTATAAGATGTCAGATACTTTTCATGTGAGTTTCAACAGTTTCAACAACACCACAGCTGTACTACAAAAAAAAAAAAAAACAATTCTTACAAACAATCGATATTGCTCATAGATAAACTCTATGGATGAATTATTAAAAAAAAAAAAAATTCAATTCAGCCTTTTGTAGACAGACAGTCATCTGCAGGCCAGCAAATGAATAAAATGTTTGACAGTTCTGTTATATTTGTGTAAATACATTTTAATAAGCGATATCTTTTTGTCCAATTTGGTATATTTTGAAATACATTTTTTGAAAATATATATTAAAATACAGTATATAAATCGTTGGTAGTATGCTGTAAAAACTGCTTGTTTACTAATAGCAAATGCCATTCATCAAATTCCCAAATTTGTGTTATGGTATGTCTACACGTGTGTGAAAATGGCAGTAAATCTCATTCAGTTGCAGTGAGGTGAACTGAAGGGGTTATTCAGTTCAAAACCTGTGGTTAAAAAAAAAAAAAAAAAAAAAGCACGAGCATAATGAAGCCCAGATGCTTTTCAGAGCATACATAACCAGCATATGTTGTGTTTCGGATGCTGGTCCCCATTATGGGATGCTGGTATTCTTGCGTAGCCACACTTTGACTTGTAGCATAAAGTCTGGTTCATACCGCAGTTTTAGACTAGTCAATAAATAAATTATAATACAAAAAAAAAAAAAAACACATGGAGGAAACTTAGTGACCATGTGCAGATTTATTTAAAAAAAAAAAATTATTTCACAGTACTCACTAATATCTATTAATACATGCTATTTAGCACTCCAAACAAAATGTCCACACCAGGCTTCTTCACCAAGCTTCACTTCCTTCAGAGGCTAGGCGAGACTCCTCTTTAGCATTCAGAGAACAGGTAAATGGAACAGGCTAGCAAGTGCACGTAATTGCGTCATTACGTCAGTGAAAAGGTCCGTTTGAATAACGCTGTGGATGGTATCGTTAAATTACTTTGGAAAACTTAACTAGTTATTTATAAAAGAAATGCCGATGACGCAACCATGTTAACAATTGTTAAATGACAGGTCCGGTTTGGTTAACCATTTGTATTTGTATAATTTACAATATCAATATGGAAGTAATTTGTGCTGGCATTTAAACGTTAAACTTTACTTATATTTACTACAGTTATAACAAATGTTTGGTAATGTAAATAAAAACCGTTAACACTCCGACTTGAATTTTTTAACAAGATAGCAAAGCTGCGCGCATAGCATTGTGGGTGATTTGAGAGCACGAAGAGCACGAAGGATACACATATGCATCCTTTCCTGTGTATGGCATATTTTTCGAACGAAGGACTCAGTCCTTGGTTGAAATACCGAGGATCCTCGACATTGGAACAGTCCTTCGATGGATGTCGATGACGTAGCATCCACAAAATACTGGCTTCCGAGGATCCTTCCTTGACATTGAGAAACACCTCTGGAGAGTTTTGGTCCAACACACATATCATGTCGTTTTCAGATAACCCTGAAGGACTTCAGCTGGATCAGGTGTGTTTAATTATAGTTGAATCTAAACTCTACAGTGCTCCAGAATTTAGTTTGACACCCCTGATCTAGACAATTACCAATCTAGCACTAATAATCAGCATAAATCTTTGAGGATCAGCATGGTCTTTTAAGCATGGTTCAAGCAAACTAATCCCAGTTTAATTGTTACATTCTTATACTAGCACAATAGCTATTCCTCCATTGAGACATTCGGGTTCTTGCTACAAACATGGTTCAGCTGAAGCACTTATTTCATAAATTCTCTCATTTATGAGACGTTCTTTTCATGTGAAGACCAGAGATAATCCTGATAGATTGATTGATCTCATTAACTTGGATTCTTGTCACATGACTCATAAGCTAATGCTGAATCATACACTTCAAATAGTCCATTACAGCAACCCTGATAAAATATCTTGCATTCCTAGAAACGCTCTCCGCTGATGCCGACCATCCTAAAACTTCCTAGCTGCAGCATTCAGGCGTTATGAGGTGTGACACGCAGCTGGGGCCTGTTCTCTCAGAAATACGCTTGTGTGTTTCTTGGATCATTGGGTAAGGGGATATAATAGGGGGTGTTGCGGGCACGGAGCGCTCGCTCAGACACAATCAGCACCTGTTCCCTCCCTGATCGCTCTAAGCTCAGTGTGTAATTAATGGATGTTCTTGCTTTTCAGAGAGCTTATATTATGTTTACAGAAGTAACAATAACTCTCTTTATCATGTCATAATTCAAAATGGACTTGCTTACACATAGTGACCAAAGCTACGTCTAAATTACTGTACAAGCTGAGCATATGAAACCTGCACAGTTTAAATTTACAGGAAAACTGCAAGCTGTGCCAGAAATTCACTGCAAGTATTGCATTCATAAATACAAATAAGAAATCAGTAAGTCTCTTTGAGAATCTTTGATATGAAATAAATAAATAAATAAATACTGAAATATTGAAATATAATACAAGCAAATGATGTGTCAAGCAGGGACTTCTTAGGAGCATCTGCAGTAGTGTTTATTATCATAAATTATAAGGTGACTAATTTTACTTCCATCTAAATGCACAGTAGAGTTACATGTATTTTGTTAAGTCTAATATAGATTTTCACAATATCCATATGGTGACTTATACAGTGAAATTAACCAAGTAACATGCTTTTAGAAAATTTTTACACTGTGTACAGGAGAGTTGGGAACCAGGAAACATAGGTCATGAACGTGTTAATTAGTGAACATGAAGTGAATGATACTGTGAGGCTGATGGCATTGAATATGAGGGGAACAGAGACCTGGGGGAGGGTAGAAAACCACCTCTGGCCCTCACGACATCACAAACACTGAATAAAACCCAGTCTCAGAGCAAAGCTTGTCTTAATCATTCATTTGACAATGTGTGTGAGCATCTGCTTGACAGCACTTTGCTGACATCCAGTCTGAAGAGCATTATTGTTCTATGTTACACATTTCTATAAAGCTCCCATCCAGAACCTCTTGTCAATCGATGGCAACACAGGGAAAAGTTTAGATGTGTCTCAGGAGTTGATTTTTTCATTGTGAAAGTAAGGCAAGTTCAGCTAAGATTACCACACTATTGATTTAAATAGTTCAATAAGTAGCAGTGCTTGCTAAAGCTAAGTATTAAACTCCGCCCACTAGGCATGTGTAATATTTGTTATCTATGATAATGTTAATTGTTGTTTTAATGAAGTGTGAGTAGACATTATCAAGAATATCACTCACTTGCAACAAAAAAAAAAAAAAACATCTGGAGAGTCCAAAAAGTTTTGTTTTTGTTATAAGATGTGATATACCCTGATAGCAAACGTACATCACAGAGATGTCTATTTGACATCTGCAAGATGTATTTTTAGTGTTTGCTCATCTGCAATATGTCTATAGGACATTTCTTATCAGATGTCAAATACACATTTACAAGATGTCCTGAAGATATTTATGATTTAGAATGAATGTAAAATTGACGTCTGAATCAGATGTTTGTACACCGCAGATGCTTTCATGAAGCGATCTTTAACAGACATTTTGCAGACGTACCTGTGCTCTCTGGGTAGTTTAGTGATATCTCAAGAGCAAGAGTGATGTTTTCCTGAATAGTAGCAAGTGAATGCAATCTCGATTACGAATGTGATTTTAACTGTTAATAAAAAATAAAAATAAAAGTTACAACTGAGTGAGTTACATTTTAGACATTATTGGCAATGGAAATACACTGAACAAAATTTCAAATGCAACACTTTTGTTTTTGGCCCCATTTTTCATGAGCAGAACTTTAAGATCTAAGACTTTTTCTATGTACACAAAGCCTAGTTCTCTCAAATATTGTTAACAAATCTGTCTAAATCTGTGTTAGTGAGCACTTCTCCTTTGCCGAGATAATCCATCCACCTCACAGGTGTGACACATCAAGATGCTGATTAGACAGCATGATTACTGCACAGGTGTGCCTTGGGCTGGCCACAATAAATAGGCATTTTGTGTAGACAGAAAAAGTCTTAGATCTTTGAGTTCTGCTCATGAAAAATAGGGGCAAAAACAAAAGTGTTGCATATAGAGCATCGCGTTAGTTGAGTCAGGTCATTTTAGTCATGCTTGCGTCAGCTGACAGTCAGCTGTTCCTGACGTGTACCAATCCAGTCTTGACACCTATCTCCTGCGGTCTATTTAAATTCCCATTATTCAGTGTCTCTCCATCGCATTGCTGCTTGCAATTAACTCCCTCCTCAAACCCCAACTCCACCAACTGAACCTGTAATCTGATCTAACTTGTTCTTTCTTTACAGTGTCTTCATTGGAAGCAGTCTCTATGACATTTTGTTTACAACTCATGTAATTGTGAATTGTAATTATGTATGCTTATAATGGTTCTGTCCTGTACCCCAGGGGGGTTTGTCTTGCTGCTCTCCCCTCTCTGTCCAAGCATGGCTGCATGGACAGGTGTGTGGAGTGTTGCCAAGAACATAACCATACCGCCAACACTAACTGTATGCAATTATAATTGTCATTAAATATACTTGACGGAAGTGGTCCTGATTGAATTATAATTTTGTTCTGTATAGTTCCAAACAAAATTGGATCAAAACAATTGTGTATTTCAGAGAAACACTGCAGCATTTCACTAATGAATGAATCTGTTTTTGAACAACTTATCTGAGTCAGCGATTCAATGATCCATTTGTAAAGACAGTCACTTGCTAAATGCATCAGCCGATTTAAAAAAAATCAATAAATAAATCCCACAGACTTACATTGAAGGAAGGAGTTGAACCATATCTAGAGATAAGAATATAATTGAGGCCTGGGAATGGACTCTTCTGACTTGGCTTATTAATTAATACAAATAATAAATTAATAAAATTTAAATATACAAAAATGTAAATAAAAAAATAAATGATAAAAATATTTTTGTTATAAATTTAGTTTATTCTTCATGTCATATTTTCTTATGGCATAAAATAATAAATTTTGTTGAATTTTAAAGATATTTTGATCTTATTTTTTCGTTTTTTTTTGTATATTTTTAAAGTCATGTCACAAATGCATTCAAAAAGCCAAACATGGAGCAATATGTTAGTCTATTTTTGGCCTTCAACATGAGCGGAAAAGATTCATTGATTGAAATTAAATTCAGTAGAACGTGTAATACAGAGATTAAAGCTCTTGGGTTGTAAAATGTTTGCAATTGAAGCTACTTTGTTGGTCGTCAGTGTGTTTGCAGTAAGCAAATACTTTATGATGACTACTTTAAACAGCAGTTTGTTTAATTAAAACACGGTAGTAAATTTTGTCACACCCAGCAATGATTCACTCACATAGACTTTGGTTGCTGGATCATCTCAAAGACAAAGTCTTTGATTTCACCTGAAGTAATAAAACAAATACAATATTTATAAAATATGAACATCCACAATCATCTGTGGTGTTTCTAAATCTATTTTATTACACATGCAAAAGTAACTTCTACACAGCACCCGGTATGCAAAATGTAGTGTGAGAGCACTGACTGATGCCCTCAATTAAGTAGGATTTCAGCTTTTTGTTATAGGCGTCCCACAATCCCATTCTACTGCTGTCTCTTTTTTGGGGAGCTCTGTGTTAGGGATGCGTTTTGGAGCCACTGACTCCCCATTGTCTGTCGAGGGGCCCTGCTGTCCTGCTTCTTTGTTATGACAGTTGGACGGCTTTTATACAGACTAAATAAGATAACTCAGCTGTTCATTTGAGGGACTAATGCAACACCCCCATCAACCACCCAACCAGCATCTACAGAGGCCCTAAAAACCCCCAAAAACTGCAGGTCACACTCCGAGTCTCAACACATCGAACCAGCTCAAGAAATTACAGCAGCAGTTCTCAACTGGATTTGTTTGAGGAACCAGACTTCATATTACATGCTGATCAAGGGCTAAATGTAACCCATGTGTAATGCAGTCTGGGTCAAAACTCCCTTTAAATGTGTTTTACCTACCAACCTGTCAGTATAGGAACTGACCTACAGTCAGGGGCGGACTGGCCATCGGTAGCACTAGGACATTTCCTGGTGGCCTGACGGTCATTTTGGCCTGCCGGCTGCCGCTGTGCAGTCGATCAGGCTGACGTGCAATAGGCTGTTATGCAACTGCAAATTAATTGACGGTTTTATGAATCTACGAATCAGGCGATCGCGGAGTGAAAATGACACTACTACATGACCAAACATCAGCGAAGTACTGCCTAATTGGCAATATCCAGAGGTAGGCTTTATCTTAGAAAATCGTGCAAAAAAATGGAGCCGTAAATGCAAAGGAGGAGCAGAGACGGAACCATTAAAAATGAGAAAAGGCCTGGGCACAGACATGTTCGCCAGTAAGAGAGCAGGTCAGTCAGAATTACATTTATATTTAGTACTATAGGGATATAGTAAATAGTAACTTTTCTATAATGACAAAAAGATTGCTTTTGGCACAAAGGTTCTTTAGGCTATTATTCATTCATATATTACATTATTCTGCAACATTTTGTATTTGTAATTAAATTATTGTTTATAGTAACTTCACATTTATTATACATATATCACATTTTAATCATGCTGATTTTTGGAGAAAAACTGAAAGGGCACTCTTTGTGTGATATTGATTGACTACAATGATATAAATATATACATTTTCTAACCCCCATATCTTGAATTTTGTGATCATTCACATGCATTCATAAATTTATTTGAATACACAGAATAATGAAGTGAAAGAACGCACTCAAAATGCACACGCGCCACAGGCACTATATGACTTCATCATGTAAATTTACATTAGCCTAGATGCATGCACTTTTTAGGCACGATTTGTTTAGTTTTTGAATATACTTAATACTGTTAAAAGGAACATCAGTAAAACAAAAATTAGGAGTTCACATATCCTAGCTAAACACGCTTGGAAATCCCGAATTGACTCAAATGATTCGCGAACCCTCTCTGAGTTCCCAAACTGACTCAAATGTTTCATGATCCCGCTATGAACTCCCGAACTGATTCAAATGATTCGCGATCCCCAAACTGACTCAAATGATTCGCGAACCCGCTTTGAACACCCGAACTGACTCAAATGATTCGCGATCCCGCTCCGAACTCCCAAACTGATTCAAATGATGCGCGATCCACACACTGACTCAAATGAGTTCGTAGCGCGAACCCGCTACGAACTCCCGAACTGACTCAAATGATTCGCGATCACCAAACTGACTCAAATGATTCGCGATCCCGCTACGAACGCCCGAAATGACTCAAATGATTCGCGATCCCCAAACTGACTCAGAGCAACTAAATTTAGCTACTAAATTAGTAAAAAATACCTATCCATATACAGCTATGATTCGCGAACCCGCTTTGAACTCCCGAACTGACTGAAATGATTCGCGAACCCACGAACTCCCGACCTGATTCAAATGATTTGCGATCCCCAAACTGACTCAAATGAATCGCGATCCCGCTCCGAACTCCCGAACTGATTCAAATGATTTGCGATCTATTTACATTTTTTAAATAGATTTGAAAATATATATATATTATATTGTAATAATAATTCACTTTTTTTTTACTGTATTTGTGATCAAATAAATGCAGCCTTGGTGAGCAATTATCAAAAAAAGAACAAATTTGACCGACCTCAAACTTTTGAATAGTAGTAGTGTAGGCTATGTATAATTCATTAATATTTCATTATTAAAAGAAATTATCCTGTTTCTTTATATTTGTTTCTACTAGACAGCAATGAGATTAAATCTGAGATCAAGTGGAGAAAACATTGTCCTTACATTCGAAAGACAAAAATCTCAATATGAACTCAAAATCTTTTCATTTTCTTCCATGACTAAATTATCTGATCTATACTATTAGCATTTATTCCACAGCTCTATATTCTTACTGCATGTTAACAATCAATTTATTTGCCTCTATTTAAAGCTGAAATTGTAAAAGAGATGATGTACATACTTCAATAAAACATAGTTCACTGAGTCTCCAAAGCAAATTAAAGAGCAAATGAAATGTTAATCTGCATTAAAATACTGTTCAGCCATAAAAAACAAAACATTTATACACAATACTTAATATCTACATGTCCTCGCAGATCATTGCAATGCTCATACACCACTGTCAGATTCTAGTTATCATTTTACACCATTAGCATTCCAGCGTTTGAGAGTGTGGTCTTTGGTAACAGGTCCAGCGAGGCTGTGAATGTGTGCGGACGGCTCTGCTTAAACACTGCTATCCCTGACCCTGACACTGAGCCTGACTGTGGACTAACATTTACTCAACATCACCCGTCCTCCTGATTTCCACCTTAACCAGAAAGTCAATACAGAATACATCCTGACAGGACAGAGCACACATAAACAGATAATGAGAAAACACGACTAGTAAGTGTGTAAAAAAAGTAAGTGTGAAAGAGAGGATGAGCGTTTCAAAGGAAGAAGATCGATAAAAAGAACAAAACCAAATTATGTGAATGGACTATTGTGAAAGTGGCTTTAAGGAATAAGATCTTCCTAGAAACAGGAGTATATTTCTATGTGTTGATTTAATTCTGCGCTGGTCCGAAACCCTGCTGTGAGAGAGAGAGAGTTACTGAATAACCCAGTTCACTGCTCATCTCCTACAATCTCTCTAGGACTACTGACCCCTGGATGCCCTAACCCGAGTTTAGAGGTCACATCCACCTCTTTTGTTATCTCCATTTCACTCTCACAAGCATTCGCACATATACTAATGCTACAGGTTAAAAAAAAAAAAAAAAAACAGAAAGTCCTTGTATATCTTATGTTTATGCATATTTAGCAGTAAAGTACTAAAAAACTAAATAATCTGCCATTGAAAAACCCTTATTGATCACTGTTAAAAACAAAGATTCTTTACTGGTATTGATGGCTCTTTGAGGAACCTTAAACATCCATAGAGACTTTCCATTCCACAAAAGGTTCTTTAGATTAGGGATGCACCGATTTGATACTCAGAATCGGAAGTATCGGTATCGGATCCGATACTTCCATTTTCTGCCAGATCAGGTATCGGTCAGATAATACCGATCCAAATCTGATATTGTGAGTATACTATTCTATGTTATTGTTAAATCCCACGGTAGGCACAAAAACATTATAAAGCACCATAAATTTTTTATCATCCTCCATTCAGCATTCAAACTGTGTGTCACGTTCGGTTACAACAGTCAAGACGATTTAACTCTCTCCAAGATGATTCAGTGTTGCTATTATTATTATACTTGATATGTAAGTATAAAAGTAAATGGTTTTTCATAAAAGGGCTTGCTGGAGTTTACCGCTGTTCAAAAATCAAGTTTCATTCTACCAGGTGTTTGTTAGGCCCAAATATGAATTTTGTATTTATTTATTTTTTGCTCACATGTGACTCAGATCTGTTTTTGTCATGACAGTGTGAGCAGCACAAACCACGTGGAATCTGATCTTTTCAATTCCAATAAAAAAAAATTTTTTTAGGCCCCCTGTCCCTTGTCAGGCCCTTGGAATCATCCTAACACCCCCCCCCCCCCCCTTCAATTACAGTGCCCCTGCCTCCATGTTCACTTTCATATGACAGTGTGCTGCACAAGTGTTGCAAGTCCACAGTTTTCCCTTGTAATTGGGCAACTTGTTCATTGTTGTCGCGGGTTTTTTTACAACTCCGTGGGTTAAAGCGACCCCACTAATGCAATATCTATTTCATTTGGGTTTAGGATGGTAAAGAAAGAAAGAAAGAAAGAAAGAAAGACTGGAGTAATGATTCAGAAAATTCAATACAAACAGTCTGTTCAATATGTGTGCAGTATTGACTGACGATCTGCTTTTATGTTTGAAGGCAGAGGGGAAAGGAGAACAAACTTAATCTGTTGTGATCTGAGAGATAGGAGCCTGTAAGCACTTTATCTCAAATGTCACCTATGCTGTGCTCATCGGGAATCAGGATTTCCAAGGGGAAAAGTTGCCAGGATCGATGCTAGGAGCAAACACACACACATACAGAGAGTGAGAGAGTTGTAATTAATTGGCAAATAAATAAATATAGCACATTAATTATAGATAAAAGTTACTCTAATATTTGAGAAGAAAAGGGGCATGGAGTGATACAAGACACTTTACGAAAAATATTTGACTGTGCATTGATGCAGAAACGATTTTAACTCAGAAATGAAACATACAATTTTGAAGTTAGGACTGAAAGGGTATTTTAATAATAATAATAATACTTTTTACAGTGTAGAGTGCTAAGATTGACCAATCAGAATCAAGTATTCCAGAGAGCTGCATAATGAGTGAAATGATTAGTAATAAGATTGAAATCATCTTGCAACACTTCTAATGCCGTTGACTTACTGACTCACTGACTAAATGGTAATCGAAATGTTCTCTGACAGTTATTTTCATTGGCTAAATTGCTTTTTTAAATCCAGTCTAATCCTTGAGACAGCAGGTGTGATGGTAGGAGACCGGAAAAGATCTGTAACCATAATACTGCCATAACTCACAGTCAACACAACACGAAGGGGAAATGTTTATGGTACCCAACGCTCTGTGTAAATGTTAAAGGGGTTCGGCGCACCACCATTAACATGCCATTGGAAAGCCGTTTCCTTGGCAATGGCTCTGCAAGCACAAGCTGTATAAAATCTGTTTGGGTTGGGAATGCCATTGTGATCAGATATATGTGCCAATCCATGTTACCATGGAGGGCGGGACTGCTCAGGAACGCCTTTTCATGACTAAGCCCCATTCTTCCCCTTTCCCAGGAGTCATTCATTCTGGATTTAATTCATCGCAGACAGGAATGATCAGATCAACCACCTTCTGTTGCCTAACCTCTGCACCTCTCTGCTCACTTCTGACTAACTTCAACACCAATGGCCTAATTCTAGCCAGCTTGCTTTGGTCCGAAAAGACAACAATATATGTATTCCTGTCAAGGAAAGCAGATCTGATCAACACCCTTAGATCTGATTTTAATTTGGGCCCGACGTCCTCTCTTGAACTCCACACAAGCCTCAGCAGATGGGCCACAGATACTGATGTCATTTCCTGGATCTTTCCAAAGTGAACAATAAAACACAACAGACCCCATAACTCTTTCCATGTCCATTTCAATTTTAAACTTGAAGCTTCCATTTAAAAATAAATAAACTAATGGAGAAAAATGTAATTGTAGAAAATAGAATGGTTAACTGATGACATCAGTGACATGAGACATCAGATATGGATTATAAGGTTCACATTAATGATCACCATGCACTAAACCAACGCAATGAACAAATGAATGAACAAACAAACAAATAAATAGAACAATGCAATTGCACAACAACAAACATTATTAATGCATGAATAGAAATTATAAATAAATCATACATGATTAATCTTTTTAATAAAAATACATTGTGGATGGCACAAACCAATCCTTATTCTCACAGCAACCAAACATTTCAAATAAATAAATATGAAACACCCACACACACCCACACACACACACTGATTTCAGACGGAGGAAGAGCAAACGCTATGCAGGAGTCATGCAAAGGTTGCTGGGCACTGAAAGCACTGCAGTCTTTTTGTGCAATGACTGTTATGCACTTGCATGTTCAGCGCATACTGTGAAGAGCCTATCCAAACTTCGGCAGTGCTTGTGCCACAAGAATGGATTCATTCACTGGTGGCACATGTCTATAATTGCTTGGTCGTATGACAGCATCTCTGACTGCCTGTTTATTCATATACACGTCTAGTGTGGACATGTTGCAGAACTGGTCTGGAAAAAAGACCCAAAATCATCAAATACAATTTTTTATGAGTGCAACTGGTCATTAACTGGCTATTAAATTGCACTACAGGCAAGTTTAGCATTTACAAATGAGATAAAGTCTTCCCAAATCCAAACTGATACAGAATTCGGGACCTATCGAGACCAATCCGCCTCTGCTGATTGTGGTTCCAATGCTGCTGATTTGTTTAAAGGGAAAGAGACAGTACGAGCACAACAGCTGTGAAAAAAATAGTGTTATGTAGGTTGTCTGCCGTCCAAACCTCATCTCCTTGGCTCCATGCAGTCTTGCTCTCGTTGCTCCAGTATCATTGGTGGCGTCTGTGGGGATAACAGATCACACCTCTTTTGTGAGTGTGGGATTGCACGAGGGCCAAGGCTCAGTAAATCAGGACCAATGGAGTACAGAACTGGACAGAACCAGCAACAAGTGTGTACTGGGTCCAGACACTGAGTCTGAGCCATCTACGGTATTTAAAAGGCCTGATGAGAGAACAATTATAAGAATTAAAATGCATTTAGTCTAAACATGACTGCATGGATGCAGAAAAGTATTTTTTTTCTACTAATTATAATTTAATGACATTAGTCAGGTCATTCTAACAGCACCATGCATGTCCCATTTATGTTCACATGGATTACTTATTATATAGGGCTTATAATTAAGTGTCAGTATGATTTTTTTTTTATTATTATTATTAAAAATTTTATGTTTTTATTCAGCAAGAATGCATTAAACAGTGAAGACATTAATTACAAAGGATTTCTAGAAATGCAGTTTTTTTTGTCATGCTGAAATTTCTATTAATCAAAGGAAAAATGCACCATGGTTTCACAAAAAAGACTAAGCAGCTCAACTTTTTTTCAATGCTGCAAATATTTCTTGAGCAGCAAATCAGCATATTAGAATGATTTCTGAAGGATCATGTGACACTGAAGACTGGAGTAATGATGCTGAAAATTCAGCTTTTGCATCACAGGAATAAAGGTAGCACTTTATTTTACAGTCCTGTTCCTCATGTACATACTATGTACTTATTATAGTAATTACAATAACTATGTAATAACTAGGTACTAACCCTGAACCTACCCCTAAACCTAAACCTACCTCATGTAGTTACCTTGTGTTACCAGAACTTTCTTAGATAAATAAACTGTAAGTACACTAGAAGTACATGTAAGTACACGTACTGTAAAATAAAGCAACCGGAATAAATTACATTTTAAAAATACAATATTACTGTTTTACTGTATTTTTGTTAAAATAAATGTAGCCCCGGTGAGCATAAGATGCATCCTTCAAAAATACATAAAAATTAATTGTACCACCAATAATAATTTTTATATTGCTAAATAATTTGTAAAATTTTCAAAAGTCTTTCAATCGTTATCATTTAATGGGTTATACAGAATACCAACACAAATGATTCTAGCTAAATTCTGCTTTAAAAAAATCTGTGGGAAGTCGTGGCCTAATGGTTAGAGGGTTGGACTCCCAATCGAAGGGTTGTGAGTTCTAGTCTTGGGCCGGATGGAATTGTGGGTGGGGGTAGTGCATGAACAGCTCTCTCTCCACCTTCAATACCACGACTTAAGCGAGGCATCGAACCCCCAACTGCTCCCCGGGCGCCGCAGCATAAATGGTTGCCCACTGCTCTGTGTGTGTGCATTTCGGATGGGTTAAATGCAGAGCACAAATTCTGAGTATGGGCCACCATACTTGGCTGAATGCCACTTCACTTTCACTTTAAATAATAATAATAAAATCATAGTAAAAAAATAAAAATAAAAACAAATGCAGCCTGAAGTCTGAGACATTTTGAATAGTTGTTACACAAAGCAAGGTTTGAAAGAGAAATGCGCCACATTGAGCTGTGGCTGCATGATTAAACAATTAAAAGATGACTCAGAAGAATCTCTAACACTGAAACCCCAGAAGCCAATTCAGAAACCAGCCAATGCCAGCCTTGACTTCAGCATCAGTTACTGTTGCTCACTTTCTCCCTCTGTTGGTGAACAGGGATTCTGAGGGACCCAGTCGAGCACTTGTCTGTCAATCCAGCAAACTTGTAAGATAAAAACAACTGCACATAATATTTACCAGTATAGAAAGATGTTTGTGGTTTAATACTGCATGTTAAACAGACATAAACTTATGATGAACTGTTGCTGTGATTATGCTGACATGAAACGACTAAAAAATAAAACCACCACGACTTATTTCAGCCTAATGTTCTATTACGAAGAAAAACCTGGTTTATTTATGAATGTAACCTTAATGAATCAGATTTTATCTTTGAAAATCCTGTCTTAAAGTGACTCCTGTAATCTTCATTCTCATTCAAATGCCAACCACATATCACAGCATTAATAACAATAACAATAATAAGCCATAATCTGTAGTCTATTTTTGTCAAAGCTGTCAAAATGCTAGGCATCCTATAAATAGCATCCTAACCACAAAGTACTTGCGTTTGGGGGCACTGAGGCCAGGGAAAATACACCTTGCCAAAAGCATATGCGGTTATACCTCGAGCACGGCGAATAGTGAGTCCCTGTGAAGAACTCAAAAAAAAAAAAATAAATAAATAAACACCTTAAAAAATACACCTTGGCAGCAAAGAGCAGGAGAAAACATATATGCATGCACTAAACCCGCCTTTATCTGCTTTCTCACACATCAAAACCTCCCCCAAACGACGCGCCGCCCCTACCAAACCCTCCAGGAGTCAGTAAATTCAGCATTCCCTCTCAGGCTCAATTCAGAGTGGCATCAACAGGGGTGCTGAACCTCACGTTTAGATGAATTAACTGCACGCACGGGAGCGGGACTGTCGTTTAGACTCAATTTATTGGCGGGACCGCGCGTGGTTCACCTTTATCTGATGCTGCGTAAAAGTTGACCGTGGAAACCGCTGCACGCGCTCGGAGGAAATCGCATGGTTGGATACCGCTCAGTGTGAGTTTGCTGCCACTACATAAACTTTATTGAGCACTTGGGCTTGTTTATACAAGGAGGCATGAACTGTTGATCCGGACAGACCTGCTTCTCATCCAGATGGATGCGCAATGATGGATTCATCGCTTTTCGATGCAACTTTTCAGCGCGGTGCACTGATAAACTTCCCCTGAGGATTTTACACCAGCGACCTTTACCTGAATTATCCTCTCAAGATGTCATCGGAGTATTTGATAAGGTCGCTGCTTATGCTCTTTCTAGCACTCTTCTCCGCCAATGCGAGCAACTGGCTGTAAGTGAATAGCTATCACTTTCTTCATTCATGTTATGTTTTGACGTCTGCGTCTAGGTCTGTTATGACTAAGTCAGTCAGATTCCCCGAAAGCAAATGTTTAGCATGTCAAATGTAGCCTGTGAATCGCAAATCTGAAATTACGAAGCGAACTGGTGAATAAGAATAGAACCTACCTACTTCGATTAAATACCTTAAAGCTTACAGTTTTTTTTTTAAAGCGCAGAACAAAACAGTTGTAAACTTTGTCTAAGTCGTCTAATGTAGCCTTTATTATGAAATAAACATCTCAAAGCATGCACTGTATGGACAGCACAAAATAAAAAGTAATGAAACCGGTTATTTGGAGACTTTCCGTTCATGTGCATTTGGCACAGCCGCGCTTGGCGCTGGTTGCGCGCAGCGCGCAACGCGTGAATGGGACAGCAGTTAGTTAGTGCAGAAGAGAGCTGTATAAATGAATCACGTATGACAATTTGTGATAACAGCAAAGAATCCATAAGAGAATGATCTGATTTTGTTACTTACGTAGTTAAGAAGCAGAATTGCATGCTTGGTTAAGGCCATATCAAGATGAGTGCATTTCCAGGTATATAGAATCATTTATCTGTATCCTCAGGGCAGAAACAGCACATCATTTAATCTATCCAGATGTAGTTGGGTTTTCGATGGAAGAGTGTTTTTAACTCAAAGGCGTGGTGACAGGTTTGGGGCATGCACAGACAAGCTTCACACTTACGGAAAACCTCCTACCTGTCTACAAAATATGATCATTCTGACAGGAGCTTGTACATGATTCCAACCCCATCTCAGGACAGGTATTAGCAGGCAGCCAAATTGACATTAGACAAGTTTTCTTTAGCGAACAGAAAATGTGAAATCTTCGAGTTATAGGAGCAACCCGTGAGCATGAATCTGAAATGTAGTCTGTATGATCCAGAAACACTAATATTATTTATATGAAGACAGTTAAATTAAGCTTAAATGTTATACAAATGTGACTTGAAGTTTTGATAAGAAATGCAAGGTTTAAGTCTACGGTTTAACTGAAGAACAGGGAAACAGACTTAGTGTAAAACCTGCAATAAATAGAAAAATGTTGTTCAGTATGACAACTGACAATATGCTGCATGCTTTTTGATAAAGGTCATCTTCAGGCATATTCCTGAGGTAAATCATCTTCTGAGCAACATAGCAGTCTTTAGTTCAAATGAAATAAACAGTGATTTCGTCACGACTGATCTTAAAATGAGATTTAGATGTAAAGTAAGATTATAAACATTTTTTAAATATTTCGTCTCACTTAAAATCAGATGAAAAGCATGACTGAGTACACAAACGTTTTCTGTGTTGTCTCCTGTTTGTTGCATATAAGTGAATTACTGTGCAACAAATCTTAAAAATAAAAGCTCTTCGACTGGTTTTTCTGTAGTAGGTAAACCCCTTCAGAGATTACGATAACGTTCTCAATGTTTCAATATAGGTTCTTCAGATCAGTGGTTTGGCTTCTGGGCTCTTTAAAACGCCAGAATATAGACATGAAAACAGAGAATAAAGGTTTTGTGGTGCTTAAAAAGTATCAGGCTGTTAGCCCTTTGTAGCTCTAATCTGAATGTTTTAAGAGAGTGCGTTCTTCTGGTTAGTCAGATACTTTTACTCAGCAGTCATAATTAAATGTTTTGAAGCACAGCCAAGAGCTTTTCATTTGAGAGATGTGTGAATGTATTATTCTTGATACACATCCATCAGCACCTGTGTGGAGGGTTGAGGTGCAGGTGCACGTCACGAGAGCAGTTGTACCGCACCTGCACATCTTCAAACCTGCTTCAACAGCATGTGCTTGTTCATGCAAATATAAGCTTACATTGCTTTATAATATTTTATGAATGACTATTTGCAGTTGCTTTGTATTAAAATGCCAGGAATGAATCATTAATTAGACACTATAAATAACAGATGGTGAAATGTTATTAAACAAACTCTTTTCTAAATAAACAATGCAAATAGTTGCTCTTAATCCTTCTTCTAATGCATTTTGACAGGCAACGGTTTTTGCTTTTATCTTGCTTTGGCAAAGTCAGCATATACTGCTATTGATCAAACTTCTAAATCCTTAAACTGAGACCAACATTCCGAATTACATCCACCAAAATTTAGTCTGTTCCAACTTAGTGTGCTTTGTGTATTCTGACTGATCAAACGGTTTCAGATTTTGTAGAATTCTATTGAGAAAGTCTGACTCTACTGATCCATCCAATCTTTAAAGAAATAGTTCACCCAAAAAAGAAAATCTGCCTAGACGTAGAGCTTGTTTGTTCATGGGAACAGAGTTGGTGAAATTTAGCAATACATCACTTGCTAACCAATGGATCCGCTGCAGTGAATGGGTGCCGTCAGAATGAGAGTCCAAACAGCTGATAAAATGATCCAAAGTAATCCACATGACTCCAGTCCATCAGTTAACGTCTTGTAAAGCTTCTTGTGAAGAAAAACAAATCCAACATTAAGGAGTTTCTAACTTCAATCCGGCTTTCGGCTAAAATATTTTCCAGTGAAAAAGTCATCTTGTCTGAATTAGGAAAGAAATATGCACAGATCAAGCACCGTTTACAAGCAAAAACAGTCTAAAACAGTTCTAATCAAATATGTGGGTGGAGTTTGATGTGAGAAGGGTGAATATGGATTATGGAAGGGACAAGTTAAAGTTAAAATGCCTTAATAATGGATTTGTTTCTGACAAACATGTAACTTTCATTTCACGAGACGTTCACTGATGGAGTACAATCATGTGGATTACTTGTGGATTACTGTGATGTTTTTATCAGCTGTTTGGACTCTCATTCTGACGGCACCCATCCACTGCAGTGGAGCCATTGGTGAGCAAGTGATGGAATGCTGGGTTTCTCCAAATCTGTTCCGATGAAGAAACAAACTCATCTACACCTTAGATAGCCTGAAGGTGAGTACATTTTCAGCATATTTTAACTATCTCTATTCTTAACTTTTACATTAAGTATCCAACCTACATAAGGCCAATGCAACCTTCACAATTCAATATTTTTCTAAACTTTAAAATTTATCTTGATGAATTAATCTAGTTTCATGATGCAACAATTTCAGAAGTAAAGAAAGCGTTGCACACTGTGAAATGCAGATTTTTTTTTTTTTTAGAAGTTGAGGTTACAGAATGTTCACTAATGCACAGCTCACTGAATATAATACAAAACCATGCAGTTGTCTTTGTTTGGGAAGTGACACAGTGTTTCCCATTGCATGGGATGGAAAGAACAGTGGTTGAGGCGTTTGCACAGGACGGTCAATAAATAGTTCACAGCTGATGAGCAACATGAGAAGAGAGAAACCTCTAATGTGAAATACATCCTGGCGCCGAGTGCTGATAACACAAATAACACCAGTGACAACAGCGTAATGAAGCTGGAAAACCTGTTGTCACATACCTCCACTCATACAGCAGCCTATTAAAAGGTTAATTTGATAAAAACAGGCAACTTCCATCATCACTTTCATCAGTCATCAACATTTAAGTCCTTTGCTCTTAAAAATAAATGTAAGAATCCCCATATGGGCCTGTCAACACCTAAAAAGAACAAGAGTAAATCGCTCTTACTTAATTTTCTGCTCTGTACCGGAGTACATTTCCTCCAGATTCTTGTCAATCCGTCTTCAATTTTACAGACCGTCGTTCTGGTCACACAAGATGTTCAGGATGTTTTTTGGACCTCAGGTGCAGGAATGTCTCCGAAATATATCTATAAATAGTATATACCCATTTACTTCTTGAACTGATGCAAATGATATTTACATAAATTATTTTAATTTGTTCTGGAGTCATGTATGATAAAAAACGTTCTGGTTTGTAGAAGCATATGCTCATATAAAATGAATTAAACTGCACAGATTAATTTAAGTTTAAATTTAGATGTTCAACGCACCTTGTTGTCCCTCTCTGAAAGTCTGAAGTATCTTCATGATGTACACCTGGCACATATTTAATCTGCTAGAAGATATAGAAACAAGATTAATTAAAGATATGACGTTATCTCAATAAATGAGATAACACTGCCCTCTAGAGTTAAAGTCATCCACCAGACTTGCAGAGTAAGCGAAGTGTAAATGCAACTGTAGCTCTAGACGAACTCTCTCAACTTAAAGCAAAATGAATGAGGTTTTGGTACATGAGCTGTGAACAGTCTGCGAGACTTAGAAATACCAATGAGTCACTGAGTTTTTGAGGAAACGAGCTGTTTATCAGAGCAAGACTGTTGTGCAAGAATGACACATCTGTTTTTGAAAACATGTCATATTCTTTGATGGTTCACATTTTGGCTCCTTTGTGCAGAACATCTTCTTGACTGTATTTTTAATGTTGTGAGGAGAATTAAAGTGTGACTTTCAAGATCTGTAGACTACCATTCAAAAATACAAAATGAAAACTTTTATTTTAGTAAGCATGCATTAAATGAATCTAAATTCATTTATAATGCTATAAAAAATGCTGAAAAAAAGGGTCAGGATTTCCTCAAAAAATATATAGCAGCACAACTGTATTTTGGTTATAATACGACTAAATGCAGCCATTGTAAGCATGAGAATGAAGAAGAAATAATACCTATGAACCGTATTCAGTTAATAATTTAAATAAATAATTTGTTATTTTTAAATTCATTCATTTTCAAAGTAATATGTAAAGGAGCCATATGATGTTGTTAAAATCAGAGCTTAATATATCATTTATATCAGCGCCAAAAAACAGTGCAGGACGGGTTTCTCACAGAGTTTTATGAAAAGTATGAGCAATGCCAACAGTAATGCATTAATAGTGCTTCTATTCAAAACAAACTCCTTGGTAATGCTGGTAATGCGTTTGATGATAATTATAATAAAAATGGAAATATGTGGGTGTAATGCGAAGCACTAAATGCATCAGTTCCCTTAAACTCCCTTAACAATGAATTCATTTCAGACAAACAGCTTGTAATACACAGATACAAGCGCCCTATGACGCACAGCTGACAAATATGTAAATATCAAATACTTTGGTAAACCTCAAGAAATTGTGTTCCTCGGACACCACAGCACACTTTACGTACTGTCGGTAGCCTGCATAGGTCTGATATTTACTTTCACCGATTTACCACAGAGAGACAAAATCTCAACATCCATTGTTTGATTATAAATAAAAAAAAGATGCTGAGGGAAATTGAAGCTTTTTAGTTGCTATAAAAAGTTTTTATATATATATATATATGTATTTATTTATTTATTAGAGATGCCACAATTCTCGATATAAAATTGAACCATTGGGTACGACATCCATGGTTCAATATGTGCTTGTGAATTGTGTTTTTTTGGCTTTGCGTTTAAATAATTTTTGAACTGGCTCTGTTTGTCTGCTCATGAGTCTAATCACTGAGATGACCAAACGCTGTCCTGCTTATAACATGCATTTGAAAAAACACTACAAAGAAAGATGTTCGGCATGTGATGTCTTGTAATAAGAAGCATTTCTAAACCAAAAGAGTATATTATAACACGCTTTCACTCTACAACAGTCAGAATGTTTGAAATAACTTCCTTTTGTGATCTGACGTGGCTTCTTTTCACAAAATGACACAGAAAATATATTCTATATTCTGTGAATATATGTACTGTAGAATAGACAGCCAATGGATTATACATATACATCATTATGAAAATACACTAAATGGCTTGAAGAACACTATACATTGTCACAATCGAGTGTTTATTGTCTTCATGTTTCATCATTCAAAATGTTTCTAGCAGGATGTCCATATTAGGGGTTTCCTTGAGTGTCATCAGTTCTATTAGTTCTGAGATGTATATGTGAAGTTTCTGCATGAGGGTGCCCTTCCGGCTGCCAGAATGAATGAAACAGACATTACATGTGTTTATAGTGCCTAATAATGGCCAATCCACAAAAATAATACTTCTCTCAAAAGAATTTTGAAGTAATCCATGTTTTTTTATATAGCGTACAGAAGTGTATTACAGTTTTAAATAATTTTAAAATGGAGGTGCGTATTGAACCCTGGGCTAAATATCTTGTTGCATCCAAAAGTGACAGTAAAAATATTAATAATGTCCAAAAAATTTTTTTATTTTTTTATCCACCCAGTGGTTTTTATTTAATCTCGTTAAATAATTTCCCCTTTCTCAAATTGAGCCGATCTCAAGAATGATTCCTAAGTGATTGAGGTGTTCTGTTGTTGGATGTAATAATGAGCATAGCAGCCGTCATTTACTCTTGACATGTGAGCCACTGAAGACGCAGTGGATTACATTTTTTTTTGAAGGGAATAAGCCCCCGATCTACATAAATGCATCTATGTTCAAGCCAATAATTCGCAATCCAGCTTCACCAACAGAAGACGCGAGTAAAATATTTTTTAATGAATCTTTCCAAATAATGTGCTAATTAGCAAGTTTCAGATGAATGCACTTATAGTAAACAGTCTCTCTGAGAGCAGCATGGAAGATAGGGGTGGGGTCAGCAGAGCTCATTAACATTTAAAGGAAAATGCTACAAAATGGCTTGCTCTGCAAAGAGTTGTATTTGACAGGGTAAAAAAAGTTGTTGTTTTACACTACCATTAAGACATTTTAACTAAAATATGTTACAGACTTTTCATTAAGATCTTATTAAGAATCATATATTAAGAATCATATCAGTTTGTGGAAAATTTGCATCCGATGACCTCTTTAAAAAATGTTCCTTGAGCAGCAAATTCTCATATTAGAATAATTTCTGAAGAATCATGTGACACTTTAGACATTTTAAAGTATATTTAAAGAGAAAATAGGCATTTAAATTGTAATAATATTTCACAATATTACTGCTTTCACTGTTTGATCAAATAAATGCTTTAAAAGACTTTAACAATATTGTGTTAACTTTGATATGTTTATAAGTTGACAGTAGTAAGAGGCAAGCGGATATATACAGTCAGGCGTGTGTACGTGTGTGATGCTTTTTCTCTCTCATTCTCTTTCAAACTCTCTTATACAGCATTGTTGCGTGCTAAGTCGCGCTTGGCTAAGCCATCTGGAGCCAACAGTGCTCGAAGGCCAGGGCAATGTAATTCAACACAAACATGACAGAAAAGGAAGAAGGCACCATGCTCCAGGTGGAATGCTCCTGCAAAAACCTCCCAGAAAGCGCAGAGGAAGGCATCTCCCATTCTTTCACAAAATCCCACAGTCGGCTCCCTTTGTTTTCCCAAACGATTAGCAAGTACGTAGAAGAGAAGGCTAGAGCTATAACTGGGGAGCAATGAAAACAAGATTCTCTCAAGGTCTCAGACAATCTTTTTCCCAGACAAATATGCAGCGGGCCGTTCTTCAGGTGTCTGTTTGTCAAAATCCCGAGCTTGATATGAGTGCCAGTCTTATGAGTGCATCTGGCACTGATATATTATATTATAGCGCTAATCCCGTCAGAACGGATGGGACTCCGCTGCCATTTGGCTGCCAGATTCATTATCAGGTCAGGATCACAGAGCTAATTTACTAGTGAAACAAACAAAAGCTGTAAACACACATGCAAGAACATGCAATTGTCAACAGATGCTACAAAAAAGAAACTCAAACTCCCTCTGCGCAGAATGCATGTGCATCTGGCCATTGAAGTCGTGCTTCATCTTTTGGCTGGACAGGAGCATGTTATCAAAGCTCAAGAGAGCAGAGATGATGGTCCCATGGACAAGGAGGTGTTTGTTGCTTATCTGCCCCAACCGTGGCCTTCAAAATCATCTCTTGTCAACGGCAGAGAGGGGTGGGATGCGCCGCTTCCAGCTGCAGGGATTCAAACATGCCGTTTTTAACTTAAGATGAGCCCTTGAAACCAAACAAGACACTGCAAGCTTAAAATTCCTAATACTATTTTTTATTTTATTTTGTATGTTAATTGCAATTTAATAAGCATGAACTGAAATACTGACTCAAAGTCATGCATGTGCATTAACATCAGATTAGCTCAAATCTTTTGTGTGCTATTTACACTGAAAAAATGGCAACATCTAAGTCAACTGGTTAATCAGAATCACAACTACTATTAACCATTGTTAACTATTAATATCGATAAATCAACCCAAATACATTAATCTGTATCAACAAAAATAAAATTTTATGGGTTAAAAAAGGTAAAAATAGCTCTTTAAAAAGGTAACAGTTGCAGGTTATCACAAACAGAAACCCTTAAAAATCCCAAATTAATAGAATATTAAACACTAACATATCTCTCACTATACTGATCCTGTGCAAAAACACAAAAATAATACTTAATTTCAACATTTATTCTCCTAAGGACTGACGGTTTGGCACACCGGTAACAAAAAATCTGCTGCTCCTCTTTCATTTTAATTTCAGATTAATATAATCATTTATTGGCTTCATCTAACTTTAAGTGCAATGAGCTTTTATTAATATTTGAAATAAAGTAGTGTAGTTAATTGTACTGTTTGTTTTAAAGTGGTGGAATCAATGGTTCCATGAAGAACCTTTAACATTCATGGAAAATGTCCATGTCACAAAAAGTTCTTTAGATTTCTAAAATGGACTTCACCCTAAAAAAAAAACCTTCTTTTGAGAACCATTCCATGAAAGGTTTGCATCGCTTTGAAAACCCCTTTTAAAAACTACTTTCAAGAGCGTAAATACTGTACATGCGATTACACTATAAGCACTTTGTGAGTCAGATCCGATCCGTGGTGATTTTGTGGTTTAGCCTTGAGCTACAATCCAAATCAATAAACCTCAAGATCTTGCACCTTAATTGAGTATTTACACCACAGCACTTTCAAAGCCATTCTTAAGACCTCCATCCGCAATACATTTAAGCGCACTTTCGAATTACCCAGCACTACACCAAAAGACCTTCAGAAACAAATAATGCAAAACAAACCCATCCGTGAGCACACGCAACTCTCTAAATGCATCTGTGCAGACTTTAAACACTCATGACTTTGATCTTAACCAGTCCTTGATGATAATGAGACCAAGCTTGGTGTGTTCGGATGAAAACCTGTGTGATGTGTTGTAGTATAGGACTATTTTTATAAGGTGCCATAAAGAGATGGAGCTCAGCAGACCCTTTAAAGCAATGGTGTTGCCCCGACCCCCTGGCCCTGGAGGTGATGGGTGAAGATAGTCTCTATCCGTCTCTCAACATCACCCTTACCTCATCTGCTCAACACAGCCATCCATAAACGTCACAGGAGGGCCACGCTGCTTATGTTTGCGATGTTTATTGTACTGTTTGTGCTTTGGAGTCAATATAAAACCTACGTGGGTCACTAAATTAGTGGAACAATGCATGGGTCAGGGTTATTGTTAACAGACACTATAAGAACAACTAAATTAAGCCATAAAACTAAAAATAAATAATAATGGGGGGGGGGGGGGTAAAAATTTTAAAATACAAAACACAGAAACAACTTTAACCAAAAATACTAAAAATACTTACTTTTTACATTAAGGTTACATTTGGTAAAATTACTTAATGCAATAGTTATCATGAACTGATAAACTTTTTTTTCTTTTCTTTTTTTTACAGAATACATACAATAAATGAATAATAAATAATAGGATAATATATAACGGTACTGTATTTAGAATATATATATAATAAAAAAAATATATATATATATATATATATATATATATATATATATATATATATAAATATATATTATTATAGATTTATTATTATATTATACTGTTTATTTGTTTAAATGGTTCCTTCATTTGACTTAATTTTATAAATGCATCTTTGTAGAAATTGACATTAAAATAATAAATGATTACTCTACTGCTTTGTCCTCAGATACTTAGCAAAGCTGTCATCAGTGGGGAGCATCTCGGATGAAGAAACCTGTGAGAAGCTCAGAGGACTCATCCAGAGGCAGGTTCAGATCTGCAAGCGCAATGTGGAGGTGATGGACGCCGTCCGCAGGGGCGCTCAGCTCGCCATCGACGAGTGCCAGTTTCAGTTCCGCAACCGACGCTGGAACTGCTCGACGCTAGAAAGTGTTCCTCTGTTTGGCAAAGTGGTCACACAAGGTAAGTAGCCTCATATTTAATTGCACATGAAGCCAGCCCTGCTTAAAACCCTGTAGATACTTAATGGCTACTTATGTGTGTCACAGGTACACGGGAAGCTGCATTTGTGTACGCTTTATCTGCTGCTAGTGTAGCCTTTGCAGTGACCAGAGCCTGCAGCAGCGGGGAGCTGGACAAGTGTGGCTGCGACCGCAATGTGCACGGTGTCAGTCCAGAGGGTATGTGCGCTTTTTTTATTGAATAATTATTATTTTGAGGATTGCTGATTAATTATTATTGCTGTTGCATATACATGGTTTTTCTCCTGGATATCTAGTTCACCTAGTCTTAAACTAAACTTTACTTAAGCTTAAACTAAACACTATCATGTACCTAACAACGTTGTTTCCATGTGGACTTGTTACATTTCTCCATGCTTGAGGGTCTTTATCTCAACAGGTTTCCAATGGTCAGGATGCTCTGATAACATTGCATACGGGGTTGCTTTTTCCCAGTCCTTTGTGGACATCAGAGAACGAAGTAAAGGACAGTCCTCCAACAGAGCCCTAATGAACCTTCATAACAATGAGGCAGGGAGGAAGGTACGGCGCTTAACACACATCATGCTGAAAGGTTTCAATTATCACAACTTGTTTAACAAATGACCTTTCTTTCACAATCCAAGGCAATTCTGAACAACATGCGAGTGGAATGTAAGTGCCATGGCGTTTCTGGCTCTTGTGAGGTAAAAACCTGCTGGAAAGCAATGCCGCCGTTCCGCAAAGTGGGCAACATCATCAAGGAGAAATTTGACGGTGCTACAGAGGTGGAGCTACGCAAAGTGGGCACCACCAAGGTCCTGGTTCCCCGAAACTCACAGTTCAAGCCACACACAGATGAAGATCTGGTGTACCTGGACCCAAGCCCAGACTTCTGCGAACATGACCCCAGATCTCCAGGGATACTGGGCACCGCGGGCCGCTTTTGCAACAAGACCTCGAAGGCCATCGACGGCTGTGAGCTCATGTGCTGTGGTCGCGGATTCCACACGGAGGAGGTGGAGGTGGTCGACCGCTGCAGCTGCAAGTTCCACTGGTGCTGCTACGTCAAGTGCAAACAGTGCCGCAAGATGGTGGAGATGCACACGTGTCGGTGATCTCTCCCCTTACCACTTCCCTACATGCACAGGGAAACTAGACAAATTCCCAAGCATTTCAAGCAAAGGTAGAGGAACATGTCATACATGAGACATTAAATTATAGGGGCAAAATACCCGAGGTCCCAATTGAGAGTATTTTTCTCTCTTCTTGTCCTGTTTTTAATCATGATTGCTCTCTTATTTTTATAAATATATATATATATATATATCCATTTTAACTTATTGCAATCGAATAGAGAGTTAATTTTTAATGTGACGTGCACCAGAGAAGTGCCATTGGGATCAGGGGCACATGAATATGGAGAAAGGTCAATTCCTTTTCATCGTTAATGCTGCTTTAGGGTTTCATCTTGAAAGATGGACGTCGGACTAACTGAGACATTGAACACTACATGCTGAGATGCAGTCCAGGTGTACATGTACTTTCCAAGAGTTTTCCATCCTCGTGACCATTCGTTCCCGTGATGCTGCTTGAATTCGTGAATTACTCACTGATAACATACAGCGAGCATTAAAGCAAGGCTTGCTTTTCTATGGATGCAAACCGACTACAAACAAGACAGAGTGGAAATATAAGTGTTAGCAAGCTGTTCAAAAGAAGCGCTGGGTTAGTTAACTAGCTATTGATGCAGACAGATGATTGGTGCTGAGATGTAACCATGCATCTGGTGCGAAACTGACAAACATAAATTGTTTACCCGCTTGGGGTGCTTGGACCATGGATTCTGTGCATGATGACTCTAGCACTTTTCCTCTCCAGATGCACATAACGCAAATAAACAAATCCCCCAGCATTCCCTCCTCCATTAGTCAGACCTGAGTGACTGAATTATGTACGATATCATAACTCCAAGCTTTTCTATAGTAAAACTTGCTATCCATTATGCTTTTAAAAGAAACATAGGTTTGTAATGACTTGTACACTGAAGAGGACTATATTTCAAATGAATGTATGATAAATTGAAATATATGCTGTGTTAAAGACTGACATGCTTGTGATTGTGCTTTTTGCGTGAACTGCTCTTTCCAAATGGTCATTTATGGAAGCAGGCCATCCATAACTAACCATCTTCATTATAAAAGACACGCTGAGCAACATTAATCAACATGGTGTCCAAATCTGGTCTTTTGGCAGGGTATGATTTAATGATTTAATGGGCTTCCCACAAGGATAAGTGTCTTCGTTTTGTGAAGTTTTGGTTTTAACGTTAAAAAATATCCTGGGTTGTGACATAATGCTGATTACTACAAATATATATTGGGGGGTGGGGAAATTGGGAAATTCTCGGTTACTTGCAATGAATGTTTAAATGTTTCAGTAGTATATAGATAAGATTTTAATGTGTGTTATGATTTAAGTGGTGGAAAAATTGCTTTCTAACCAGCTTTCTATGCTGTCTGGATAGTTATGTCCAATTTAACTTAAGGGAATGGCATAATCCATAAAATAATGATTTAGAAAATGATATATATATTATCAAATAATTTTATATAAGTATTATATACCAATATGCCATTTCTTGGGCTGAACCTGGAATGTTATTTTAAGTTACACATTCAAAGTTTGCCGCCAGAAAGATTTTTTTAAAGAAATAACTTTTATTTTATTATTTTTATTTAGCAATTGAATTGATCAAAGGTAACAGTAAAGATTATAATGTTACTATGATAACTACTTTCTATTAATCAAAGAATCCTGCAAAAAAAAAAAAATTTAAAAAAAATTATATATATATATATATATATATATATATATATATATATATATATATATATATATATATATATATATATATATATATCATTGATTCCACAAAACTGTTTCTAATATTGATAATAATAACAATAATAAGAAATGTTTCTTGAGCAGCGAATCAGCATATTAAAAAGATTTATGAAGGATCGTGTGACACTGAAGACTGAAGTAATGATGCAAAAAATTTAGCATCACAATAATAAATGACCTTTTAAAATATATTGAAATAAAAACAATTTAATTGTAAAAATTTCTAAATGAAGCCTTGGTGAGCTTGCCAAGCTTTTGAAGGATTGTGTACATGGTAATTATGAAATCCCTTGGTTAACCACACCTACCATAGACCTGGAAAATTAAGAAACGTTACTAATGGTATCTTCCATCTCTATCATGCTTTACAGATGTATGTATTGGTTTTGTGGTTTGATGGATCATGGTAGTACCAGTGCATGTACCATTCAGGCAGCTGCCTAGTGACATGGTCTAGGCTGATCTAGCCATCACGCCAAGAACAATAAATATTTATAGAAACTATTCATGGAATAATGGCAGGAATGAAGCTTTGTCGGACATGCATAAATGTGGTTTGGTGCTGCAACAAAGCGGCCCCTAGAGATGACTTTCGTAAGCACTGCTTTGCTGAGCTGTTGCCCAATAACTTGTGTTGTGTCAAATTTCCACACATTTTTGGAGGTCAATGTTATTTCTGCATGCAGTTTAATAAATGTATATATAAATTTGGGGTTGGTTTTTCTAACGTTTTTGAAAGAAGTCTCTTATGCTCACCAGGGCTACATTTATATGATCGAAAATAAATATGGAATTTATTCCTCTGATAGCAAAGCTATATTTTTTTACATTATTACTCTAGTCTTCAGTGTCAGATGATCCTTTAGAAATCACTCTAACAAGCTGATTTGCTGCTCAAGAAACAGTTCTGATTATTAGCAATGTTGAAAACAATTGTGCTGCTTCATATTTTTGTGGAAACTGTGCCATTTTGTTTTTCTTTGATGAATAGTTATTTAAATAACAGCATTTATTTGAAACACATATACATATATATATACACAGGAGCATCTTAATAAATTAGAGTGTCATGGAAAGGTTAATTTATTTCAGTCATTTAACTCAAATGTGAAACTTGTGTATTAAATTCAGTGCACACAGACATCTTTGGTTCTTTTAATTGTGATGATTTCACATTTAACAAAAACCCACCAATTCACTCAACAAACATTCACTCAACATCTCAACAAATAAGAATCCTTCATAAGGCCAACTATTTGTAAATTGTTGGACTTCTGTAAAGTATGTTCATTTACTGTACATGTACTCAATACTTGGTAGGGGCTCCTTTTGCTTTAATTACTGCCTCAATTCTGCGTGGCATGGAGTTGATCAGTTTGTAGCATTGGTGAGGTGGTATGGAAGCCCAGGTTTCTTTGACAGAGGCCTTCAGCTCTTCTGCATTTTTTGGTCTCGTTTCTCATTTTCCTCTTGATAATACCCCATAGATTCTCTTTGGGGTTCAGTTCTGGTGAATTTGCTGGCCAGTCAAGCACACCAACACCATGGTCATCACACTTTTGGAAATTGCCAAATCCTGCTAAAAAATGAAATCAGCTTCTTCAAAAAGCTGGTCAGCAGAGGGATGCATGAAATGCTCCAAAATTCTTGATAAACGGGTACAGTGACTTTGGTTTTCAAAAAACACAATGGACCAACACTGGCAGATGACATTGCCCCAAATCATCACAGCTGTGGAAACTTAACACTGGACTTCAAGCCACTTGGGCTATGAGCTTTTCCACCCTTCCTCAAGACTCTAGGACCTTGGTTTGCCAACGAAATACAAAACTTACTCTCATCTGAAAAGAGGGCTTTGGACCAGTGAGCAACAGTCCAGTTCTTTTCCTTAGCCCAGGTAAGACACGTCTGCTGTTGTCTGTGGTTCAGGAGTGGCTTAAAAAAAAAGAGGAATACAACAACTGTAGCCAAATTCCTTAACACATCTGTATGCCTTGACCAGGGCCTCAGTCCATTCCATGTGAATTATTGAATCGATTTTGCTTGACAATCCTCATTAAGCTGCGGTTCTCTTGGTTGGTTGTGCATCTTTTTCTTCCACACTTTTTCCTTTACTCAACTTTCTGTTAACATGCTTGGATACAGCACTCTGTGATTGTCTTCTGGACAACTGTCAGATTGGCAGTCTTCCCCATGACTGTGTAGCCTAGTGAACCAAACTGAGGGACCATGTTGAGTGCTCAGGAAACCTTTGCAGGTGTTTTGAGTTTATTAGTTGATTGGCATGTCACAACATTCTAATATGTTGAGATCAGTGGTGGGTTTTGTTAAATGTGAGCCAAAATCAAAACAAAAGAATCAAAGACTTAAACTACTTAAGTCTGCATGCACTGAATTTAATACACAAATTTCACAATTTGAGTTGAATTACTGGAATAAATGAACTTTTCCACAACATTCAAATTTATTGAGATGCACTAATATATATATATACACACACACACACACACACACACACACACACAAACAATGCATAAAAAACCTGACCTAAACTCACACTACTGGATGAGTTTAAATACATACAGAAACATTTACATACAAAAATCTTCTTTATAATGTTTCTATTGTAAGTAAACACACCAGACTACTCCACTCCACCCTTGCTATAGGATACTACCGTCTACCTTTAATTTTGCTACTGTAACAGTAGACAGGTAGATTACACCCTCCAGTTTCTTTTCAACCAAGCTGACATATTTTACCTCTAATTTATGTTTCATATGTCATCAAACCACCTTTGGCTTTTTTCAGTTGTTGGAAAAGCGTGAGAGCGTGCACATGTGGTCCAAAAAAAATCCACCATCTCAATTTCTACGTACATTTTGAAGTCTGCTTTCATATTCTTTGGTCGTACCCATGTCTGTTACTAATAAGCTGCTTTGAGGAACAGGAAGAGGTGGTTTGAAGAGAGGAGAGTTTGCCTTTTATTGTGCGCCGGGAAATTAAAGCGGCGGCATATCTGTGGATGCAGGCTGGAGAAATCATGGCAAATTCCTCATAATATCCAGCATATCCTGTGTTTGTGGAAGTAGAGATATTGGGGCCTAAAACACAACTGTTTTTGTTCTTGCCATTTCATGCTGCCTGGTTCTGAAATATGTGATGTGATGTGATGACACTAACATGGATGTTTTCAGTGTGACTTTTAAACACACCTAGGAAAGGACAACGTGTCTGTGGCTGAAAAATTTCTCTGATGGCTATTTGGGGAAAAAATATGCAGGCATGAATGTGGAAAAATCGGTGCGTATGAGAATAGATCTAAAATGTGCTTGAGGGAGATTTCACAATGAGAAATCTAATCCTGTCAACAGAATGGCCCTGTCACCGCCTCTTTGATGGAAAATACCACACAGTAATTTAATATTTGGAAAGGCTTTTCCAGGGACATAACAATTATCAACCTACAATTCAATAAAGGTACTCAAAGATCAGGAGCTTTAGCCTTTCAGCTACTTTTAATATGACTTTGGTCTCTGAAGTCAGAACAGTAACAGTTGTTTGATTAGCCAAGTCATGAAAGTATGCACTTTGTATGCTATGTGTGGCCATTAATAATAATAATAATAATGATAATACACACACACACACACACACACACACACACAGTGTTCATTCAAATTCAAATATTCATTTCAAATATTGTCCGGTTATCACATTTATATGGTGCAACAACAACCGTAAAAGGAAATATATATATATATATATATAGTCAAAACTATACTAAGCACTGTAAAAAGTGAAGCACTGCATATTGTGTCTTCTATGCTGGACTTACAATAAAGTGGTCATACGACGTTGCTAAAAATAACATTATTGTGTGTATTTGGTGTAATGCAATGCGTTTATGTGGTTTAAGGAAAAAAAATTACAAATTTTTTTCCACAATGTACATTTTTGTTGCCTCTATGCCAACTTTTCTAAGACACAACAATTTTTACAAAGCTCAACGTTCTGAAAAGTGAGGTGTACGCTGACTGGCCAGCTATCCAGTCCATTGTGATTGGCCGAAATACATTAAGTGTGTGAGGGAAATGTCACGCCCCTTAACATGCTGTGATGCTGTGTCCCGGCACGACGAGACAAAACAAATTAAACTAAGCATTTGTTGCATCCAGTGGGGACATAATTACTGATTATAATGAATTGTACAGTCTTTTTACATGTTGCTTTGCGTATCGCGCTGTATAAACATAAAATCATGTCTGAATTTATGACATCATGACGTAGATGTGGGGGCGTGTTTAAATGAGGCATTTTCAGAGGGCGTGGACGAGTCTTAACTTTTATAAAGAATATCTCTTTGGAATTGAGACTTTAGTCCCCTGACTTTAGTCCCCTTTTTGACCCCTTTAAAAACTATGTTATCGATCAACATGCAAGCTGCAAAAACAGCTCAATTTAAACCAGATACTGCCTTATGGTACTAACCTAATCTCAGTTAGCCAAAGAGTAGCAAATTATCTGATATCGATTTAACTATTGACACTTGATGAGACAAATGTATGTACAGTAGCTATATTTATATATAAATAAAGCATATAATGAAATAATTTTATTTAATTTATGAGTTTTGTATGTCTTGAACCAGGGGTCTCCAAACTCAGTCCTGGAGGGCCGGTGTCCTGCAGAGTTCAGCTCCAACTTCCCTCAACACACTTGGTTGGAGGTTTAAAGTATACCTTGTAAGAGCTTGATTAGCTGGTTCAGGTGTGTTTGATTAAAGTTGAAACTAAACTCTACAGAACACAGGCCCTCTAGGACCGAGTCTGGTGACCCCGTCTTAAATGATTGCTCTTCTCACAAACTCTAGAATAGTAAATAGTAGTAATGCAACTGCACGGTATTCAATGGCAATGGGAAGAGGTTAAGAGAGGATTCTACACAGGGTTGCCAGGTCTGCTTAACAAAACTCAATCATGATCAAAAGTAGCCCAGTCGCATTCCGGGGGAAATTGACTTTCAAAATCACTCCAAAATCACCCTGAGGGGGTTTTACCTCGGTCACGTTCCAGGGGGGCAGACAGGTTTGCTTCAACTCGCGACAACATTATAAAAGCAGCCTAATTCTGTGTGAAAACCGCAGACTTGGCAACCCTAATTCTACACATTATGCAAGTTTTTTTTCTGTCTAAATACTTTAAGGTTGTGTTTCAGATGTCCATGTTTAATTTTAATTAATTTTATTATTATTATTACAAAAATCTTTATTATTAGGGGGCCAGTGGTTTTTTTTAGGGGGTTAAGTTTAATTTGGAGTATCGATTTCTAATAAACTAACATTTCCCTAAACTCACTTCAGAGAACACAAGGAGAGAATTTGTCTGCCGAGAAACCCATAAATTCACCAAAGGTCTGGAAGAATCATTCCAGGAGTGAAAAAAAAGCGCTCCTCTCTCCTATCAGGCCTTCCTCAAAACTCAAAGATCTCTACCAACATACTTCTCATATTAAAAGAAAACAAGTTACACAAATGAGACAGCTGTTTCTTGTTTGTGATGACAGTTGCCATACTCCTCCCCCTTCTTTCTTCACTTTTTTTTTTTTTTTTTGTGAAGCATCCAGTTGTGCAATGACCCGGGCCCTCACAAAGACATTATCCTGATACCAAGCCCTGGTGCAGTAATATTATGCACTAATATGTACTAATGTAAAGTTACTAGGTAAAGAAACTGGAATCAGGCACTCACCCATTACTGCAGATTAACAATTAGAGTATAAATTCCCCTTATCATAAAAGATGATCATAAGAACCAAGTAGGTTACAGTGGATATACCAGTGTTCACACAAAAATTAAAATGAGCCATTTACTCACCCTCACATCGTTCAAACTCTCACTGTAAAAAATATGATCAGTACCTCATTAGAACAATTTAACCAATTTCAATTTATTTATTTTTACATGAGATATTTATTTTAAATGAAATTAAATTAATAAAAATTTTAATGTCCACTAAAAAGTTGGAATTACTTGCACAGCCATTTTGATTATATTTAAACATTTAAATAAACAATCAACTATAGAATAGCTCACCCAAAAATTAAATTAAATTAAACTAAATAAAAATTACTCACCCTCACGAAATCCAAGATGTAGATGAGTATGAGGATTTGGAGAAGTTTAGCATTACATCAAAATGGTTGGGTGCCGTCAGAGTCCAAACAGCTGATACAAACATCACACTAATCCACAAGAAATCCACACCTCTCCAGTCCATCAGTTAACATCTTGTGTAGTGAATAGCTGTGTTTTTCGATCTCTATCCTCTATCCATAATATAGCTTTTTCCAGTGAATAAGTAATCTCGCCTAAATCAGGAGAAAAAAATGCACAGATCAAGCACTGTTCATAAACAGTTTTAACAAATGTGTTGGTGGATTTTTATGCAAGAGGACAACAGGGGATGGACTTTTTCACTGGAGGGAGCATTGGAATTCGTGCTCTCATTTTCTGACGGCACCCACTCACTGCACAGGATCTATTAAGTAATGCAATGCTAAATTTCTCCAACTCCGTTCCTATTGGATGGCCTGTAAAATATTCATTTAAGTTTAAGTTGAAGGAGGTGGAAATTTTGGTGGAATCGAAAAGATGATAAATTACTTAGTGCACCTTTACACACAACAATGCCCATTTTTAGGTAAACACTAATGGTTGTCATTGTGAGCAGCGTGAATTAATTTAAGGTTCAAGCTGGAGCAGCGGCTCAGTTCGAAGTATTGCTCGAGCATAAACCGCAGAGAATTCCTCTACACTGGCTCATCCATCATGCAGTGATATATAAGGCCTTCCAGCCTGATGCAAACCCCCTCTGCCTGGCAGTCAGGAATCTAAATTTGTATCCACATATCTCAGTGGTGATGCAACTACTAAAACTATGGAGGTGCTTTCCGTGTGGCAAAATATCAAATCCTGTGATCGGACACAGGTGTAGGGACCGTCATGAGATCACAAATACCAAAAATAAAAAAAGAGGATATGGCCGTAAACAGGCCTTATACTTAATCCATCAAACTCAGCTATGCTGTCTTACCAACTGAGATCTCCCAGCCACCTGCACCGCGACTGCATGCTGGTATCTCTAGTTTGGACATGGTTGTTCTGCATCCATGATATGGAAGTATGGTCAAAGAGTTGAGCCTCTCAGCAGACTGGACAGGCTGTCAACAGATAAGCTGGGGGTTTATGGAAACATGGATGCCCAGGACACCTGAGGGGAGACTGAAAGTGAAGGTCTATGGATACATGTATCTGAACACCACGAGCGAACTGGCGTGTCACAATAAACTAAACTGAGGGATTTGGGGGTCACTGCTGGATTCTCTGCAATTACACTGAAAAAAAAAGAAAAAAAGTGCAGGATTCAAACCAGAAACAATTTTAACTCAGAAATTGTTAGTAAATTTCACAATTAACTACAAAGAAATAGCAAGTAACACATTTATTATTATTATTTTTATTATAATATGTGATCAGTAGATGCAAAGGTAAATAAAATATTTTTGGGGCTGCAGATGCTTCCAAGCTGGTTTCTGTTTATATGTTTGACATCTGAGCATCACAGATTTATGAAATTAAACGTCAATATGACTCATTATCCATATTGGCATTGTTTGAGGTTTTAACTTCGTGCACTTAACATATAGAAATCATATTGGGCAAACATAAACGTATGTGCTTATAGAATTTTTTTGATAACTTGTCAAAAAACTTTGTCAGCATGGTGAAGAGCTGACATGTGCAATGTCTGGTGAAGATCTGAAAGCCGTCTAGGAGGAGTTTGATATATATTTTAATCAAATTAAAATGGCAGATAAAGTTAATATATAATAATAACAATTTAGATGCGTTATTTGGGGTTGAAGCAGGATTCATAAAAATGAATGTTGATTCTATCACTGAATTATTAGGTAAAAAGTTACTTATAGCACCACTGTGTGGTCATTAAAAGAAAATAAAAAATTATTTACTGTATTTTTGTAAACGTAGGCCATTCATATTCGTTATTTAGAATGTTGTAATATAATCTATTTATTATCTTAATGTACCTCCTGTTAGAATCAAGCCACTCGCCCCAAGCAGTTTCCGCTCTGTATTATGTATTTTCTCATTCATGCATGTTTCTTTATCACTTTAACGTGTCAAAAACTTTAAGCAGTTCTGCCCTTACGGCTATATTTACATACCGTGATGTGCAAAAAACAGCAAATTATATAATTCCCATCAAATATTATTAGACATGAATTCTGACCACAAATAATAAACTACAATAGACCAGACTAAGTGATGCATTTATTTATTTTTTAGCGCCTCTGCACTAGCTGTTATGGCATCAAATTTGGAACATTTATTAATGGTACAATCACATCAACAGTTTTGGTTAATGGCTGATTCTTAAATTACTTTTCCAACAAAGACCATTACATCATGGTCATGGAGCAGCCCATGCCTTGCATAGACTTGACACTCCATGGAGAAAGCCTCAATGAGGGGATGGTGCATCAAGCATAGTGTCTTCCGTCGGGACAACAATATGGAGAACTTGCTGATGAACCAGGACACCATGCAGGTCATATTGATTGACTTTGGGTGTGGTGCGCTAATGAAGAATTTCCCTATGAAGTCTTCAGTGGTATGTGTTATGAACTGCTTTGTTATCTCACAGAATTGCATCCTATATAGTCTGAGCCTTTGCTAAGTCTTTACTAATTTTCAAGAAACATCTAAAGACTCATCTTTTTCGCCTGCACTTATCTAAATAATACTAGCACTTTTCCTTTTCTTGTCTTTTCATAAAAAAATAAAAAACAACTTGGCTATGCGTTCTATACTAGACTGAGACTTGTCATGACACTTGTATTCTGTTGTTGTTCTCTTGTTGACCTGACTGCTTCTATTGTTCTCATTTGTAAGTTGCTTTGGATAAAAGCGTCTGCTAAATGATGTAAATGTAAATGTATAAATTATAAGAAACCTTGTAAGAAAACGTATAATAAGTTTATCAGAAAATTTGCCATATTTTAGGTGTCTGTGTCATTATGTTAGGTCATCCAACATAAGGTGGATACCCATTTTTAACTAAATGTATCATGGTTATATTGTTAGTGGTTTTTTAGTTGTATAACCCCCAATTGCATAATTTTATGATAATTCATATGCATCATCAAAATGACCTGTTTTCTTTGTGTGTCCAGGTTCATTAAGCTTGGATTTTACATCCCAGGAAATACATTGACAAAATGTACATTTTAAAAGCAAAGCACTCAATTAAACCTGCCAAATGTTGTGATATGATAAACAAATTAGAGATTTCACAAGTCATATTAAAAATTTAATTTAATAGTTTATTAAAATTGTGTGATCTAAATAGATGAAAAGTGTGTATGCAATTCAAATATGTAAATCTTAAATTAAGGCCAATATACTTTGAACTGCAAACTTAAACCTGACCATCCAAAATAAAAAGGAACCAAAAAAGTAGTATTATTAGTTGTATTTCAGGTCAAGGGGAAAAGAAAGTGTTAGAGACTAACATGTTCCCAAAGCCGATCCAACATAAAGACAGTCTGCGTGTTTTTACAGTGCAGTCGTGGTATGTAAGAAAAACTCTGAGTTTAAGCTCTGCTTTTAACCACGTTACAGATGGCCAAAGGGTTGCAGGGAGCAGGGGATGTGGGTTACTGATTTAAGACTCTGTAATATTTCAATGTTCATAACGGTCGCAGTCCACAGCCTAACCTTTCAACACATCCGAAAATGACTGGCACATCTGAGGCTTCAACCCAGCCCTCTTCTGGCTTATCTGTGGCTTCATCTCTCACTGTGCAGACTTACGCTTGACAACGCCATCACTGAATGACACAGAGCTGCATTTGTCACCTCTACCGCTAATATTTATGGGTCTTTGGAGGCTTCTGCAATTCTTGCAGCCTTCCAGGTTTAGCCTTTGGCTCTGATTGGCCCTTCAGGCATGATGAAGAGAAATGCCATTCTGCGGGAGACTTCACAACATTCTCCAAGAAGAGCATGGAAGGGCAATGAAACATCAAACCTAGTGTTTGCTTTGGATGGGTATCAGCTTTACAGCGCTCCCATTTAGAACAGGAGAGATCCAAAAGCAGTGGACAGCTTGGACAATCTGTTTAAGTCTTGCCCAGATGACAAATCACCCCTATTCTCGGATAAAAGTTTAACATTTCAAAATCATCCACCTGGAAATTGCGAGTACAGAGCGTGAATTGATGGAGAAGACCTGTATAGGATCACAATGACCTCGAATCACACCTCTATGGTAAACGAGTACAAACACTCGCCCTCTGGAAACACAGAGATGTCTTACAGGCAGGGGCGGATCTACCAGGGTGGCAAATGCCACCCTAAATTTGAAAGCCTTGCCACCCCTGCTGCCATCCCAGTTGGCAGCAATGAATTAAAGGTTATGGTCAATTTGAAAATTTACGAGCGCGAATCTTTCGTGATTTGTGATCCCGCTCCGAACTCCCGAACTGATTCAAATGATTCGCGAACCCGCCTTGAACCCCCGAACTGACTCAAATGATTCGCGAACCCGCTACGAACTCCCGAACTGATTCAAATGATTCGCGAACCCGCCTTGAACCCCCGAACTGACTCAAATGATTCGCGAACCCGCCTTGTATCCCCGAACTGACTCAAATGATTCGCGAACCCGCTACGAACTCCCGAACTGATTCAAATGATTTGCGATCCCCAAAGTGACTCAAATGATTCGCGAACCCGCTTTGAACCCCCGAACTGACTCAAATGATTCGCGAACCCGCTACGAACTCCCGAACTGATTCAAATGATTCGTGATCCCGCTCCAAACTCCCGAACTGATTCAAATGATTTGCCATCCCCAAAGTGACTCAAATGATTCGCGAACTCGCTTTGAACCCCCGAACTGACTCAAATGATTTGCGAACCCGTGTGCTATGAGAGGATTTAACCATTTCATTTGATAAAACTATCGTCATTCATTCGTATCTTATACACAGACTGACAGAAACGGCAATGCCTTAACGAAAAACTGTCAAAATAAAATTTCGGTATTACCTGAAGAAATTCTAACAGAAATATAGTACTATTGCACAGTAGAGTATGCTATACTTCAAGTACTCCTATTAGCTAATAATAATAGTTTATTAAAAAACACAGAAACTCTGGTTACAACCAATCAAAAAAAAAGTTTGGTCTAACTCAAAGAAATAATGTAAGAAATTGCTTAGTAAAATATACTTAAAAATATATATATACTAAAACATTAAAGGAATATCACACAAGTTTTCATAGAAGTTTTAATTTAAGCTTGCCAAAACAATAACACCATATTTTTCAAAAACAATTTCTAAAAGTACATTTGTATTTGTGCCTATAATATTTATTTATTATTATTGTCAGCTAATAAAACCTATGCTTCAGAGACCATATTCATATAACTGTGTTCTTTTGTAGTGTGCACATATTTATCAACAAACTGTGATAACTGTGACTAAATTCAGTATATATATATGTCTGCCATATGTTGCCACCCCTCAAAAATTCCTGCCCCCTTCTCGCCACCCCATCAATATTTTTCTAGATCCACCCCTGCTTACAGGGGAAAAAACGACAAGCTTACCTTCCTGTAAGTCAAGGCCACAAAATCCAAAGAACCAAGTAAAGACATTTTGAAAGAACAGACCTGTAAAAACTGGATTTCCACCACAATTCATAACTCAAGGTGCTTCGAGTACAAAAGTTGGGAGAAAAATATATTACTGGATTATGACATTTTCATTTAAGCACACGATATTATTCTATATTATTTTAGAAATAAAAAAAATTATTGGTGAATTATAGGTGAAATAATGTTCCAGTGTCATTAAACGTAACAAATATATTTATGTAAAAATTAAACAATTATTTCTGAACCGAACTTAATATATAAAGGAATAAGCGATCATACAAAATTTTATTTTAAATGGTTTAAATGACATTTTAGTGGGTGTTTTCTGTAGATCATGGTAATAATGATGGTCATTTTTTGCTCAGAAAAAAAATAAATAAATAAACAAGACACACTCAACTGTATGGAACAAACAAACAAAAAACTAAACTTTAGTGCTGTATTAAATATGGTTTTGATGATTAAAAAAAAACCCCGCTTATTTTTGTCCCATAGGCAGGATAATGCAATAATACATATTAATATACAGTTTAGGCTTTATATATATATATATATATATATATATATATGAAGAGTTCAGATGCAAAAGCCTCTAAATGCCATCTGAAATATTCATAAAAAAGTAGGACTTTTATCAGGCTCCTATATTTATGTTCAGTTATTTCACTTTAATAGCCTGGAAAAGGACCTGTACATTGCCATTAAAATAAAATGACTCAACCTAAGCATAGGAGCTTGATAAAAATCCTAATTTTAGATGAAAATTTCAGATGGCATTTAGAGGCTTTTGCATCTGAACTCTTCATATATATATATATATATATATATATATATATATATATATATATATATATATATATATATATATATATATATATATATATATATATATATATATATATATATATATATAGTGATTTTATTATATTTACATTATGGTAATGACAACTGAAAAACATACTCGATTGTGACAAGAGTCAAAATGCCAAAAATCTGAAGAGACTTAAGACTATTCTTTTTGAATACATAAACACAATAAAATGATAAACCTTAATTCCACCTTTTGGTTTGTGGAGTGAAATATAACTAAGGCCGCTTCTTGACAAATTCTGGTGAGACTCACCCGATGGCGGCAGCACAGCTGGTGATGTTTTCATAAGTCATCATCTGCATCGGCGTTCTGGCAAAGCTGTCAGTAGGTCCACCCTACACACTGATAATGAGTGAAGTCCTGCAGGTGCACCCCCACCAACCACACGAAGGAATGCCTGCCATTCATTCCACACTTCATAATTAATGGTTATCTGTGGCTGTTTAACGTAAGTGTGCGCTGACAGCCATCACATAAAACACTCAAGGAATGTGTTAACTCATCCACCCCAGCATAATTACAACACTGAATAGACTATGTGTAAAAAATAATAGATTGAGCAAAAATGAAATCTTTACTGATAATTTACAACCAGGGATGTGAGAAAATAAAATATGAATTAAACAGACTGGGTGATTTCAATGTTATTTACCATCTTATTTAGGGAAAACATAGTAACCTAGTAGCTGCAACTCTATACAGAAAGGATTTCAGTGGTCACCATACTATTAATTTCCCATTAGTCATAATTTAAATGCTTATCAGGAGTAGGTCACTAAAAAAATATTATAAACTAAATCACACAAAGGGAAATCACATATAAACAATAGACATAAATCTACAATCTACATTAAACCCAAACTGAATTTAGTCAAGCTCAATAAAAACACACAAAACATGTGTGCATCAAGGCCAACAGACATATTCGTTTAAAACAATGGCTATGAGAATTCTTCACAATGCTGACACAAGATGTGTTAAACCAGCAGAAAAAAAGAAAATACTGAAATGGGAGAGTACTATTCAGTTCAAATTACTTCTTTCCTGCTATAATGCCGCTGTTATGATGCAAATTTCAATTGACCTAAATTAGGAATTGACATTTAAAAGATGCTTTAGACAAAAGCATCTGATAAATAACTAATATGCATTCCACCCGTAGTATAAAAAAAAAAAAAAAAAAAAAAAAAAAAAAAAAAATCTAATGCCCTATTCCTGTGTGCTTGCATTTTCAAATACAAAGACTGAAAACTACTCAGTAAACCTCCACTGCTACAGATAACTGATAAAGAGGCTTTCCTTTACCTATCTGGTCATAGAGCATACCCTGCTGGCAGAAACGATCACACTGACCAACTAAAGTCCTGATTCTAAAAACTGGGGGAAAAAGGAAAATTCATCAAGAAATGTGCCCATCAATTTAAAAATAAATAAATAAATAATATTAAATACACAGGCACTTTAGGAGAAAGATGTTTCCTTAGGTAAAACTTTAAGTGCAGTGTTCATTTTACAATGCATGATACAGCACCTTAAGAAAAAGAACTGGAACATGATAAAGGCAATTAAGGTATGAGTTTAATATACACATATTTTTTTTCTCTCAAAAGAATGCATATACAGTACAAAGGAGAGACTTCATACAGAGCATTTGGTTTACACCAAAACAAAATTAAAACAAACAAACTTGGGAGGGGAAAAAAAGACTGGAAATCGAACAAACTCTGATCCGCCTGTGTTAAACTATTAAACTTGGTTCATAGTTCTGAGAGAGGATATCTTACACTGACACAAACATTCAAAGGTTGCTTTCTTCCTTAAAAACACAAGCGGATCAAAGAATTGCTGGGATCCAGCCCCTACACAAGAGGAGTGAAATGAACCTTTGAGGAAAACAAAATTAAGATAAAAAAAAAAATTCAATAATCACAAAAAAATAAAAACAACTGGAGCCTACAACAACTTTTGTCAGCTTACATTATTATTATTAATGTTAACCTATCCAAAGGAACCTGGAGGCTTACCTACATGCATCACAAGTTCTGGGAAAACGCTTCCATGGTCCCTAGCAACGCATTAGAACACGCCACTTGTTCTGCTAACACTGTTAGAAAGTTCCCTGCTTGAAATAGACCAATTCTTTTCATGAGAAGCCAAAATTATACAATGAAAACAACTGAAGCATTTACAGGACTACTGTCTTGAATGCCTATCAAATGGGAATATTGGCAAAAAAATAAGGAGCTATTTCTAAGCACTTCAGGTGATGTTGCTTGAGCGTGGGAGAGGGATTCCGGCAGACTCGTGAACACATCTCCAAATATGCTAATTCGGTTTTTTTCTTGGGCTGGTGACGTTTCAGATCAGGTCAGAGTGATTTGGTTGCCATTTTGAACAACATAACAATGTTTGCAAAGCCTGATGGTAAGAAATACAACTGAACCTACCTACTAAAGACTTTAGCGACTGAGAGTGCCCGTGCAGCATTATTACTGTATGGTCTTACATTAACCCACTTAAATGTCAAAATACGGCTGGCAAACCAAGGCAGTATCTCTAATAAATCTCACCATGAAGTACAGAAGCAAGATCCCTGGAATCAAGAATAGAAAAGGCCCTCTAAGGTTTTTATATTAATGGGCATGTGGGTTGTGGGTTTATGTGCATGTGTATGGTGGGTACTCTTTATATCTTTATTGCAGAGCAAATTTAGAAACACACTTTTACACATTGCTTTTTAGAGTGTACAGCTGTGGACCAGCCTTAGCAGAGTAAAGAAGGGAGGGGGAGAGATGGGAAAGAGGGCGCTCATAGCAGCACACATTTACGCTTCTTCTTGGGCTCTGGGGGCTCCAGGGCTGCCAAAATCGCCTCATCAAATACGTTCTTTAGGCCTTTCTGTGAACACAAAGCAAGGGAGATGATGGACACTCAACACGGGTCAACACACAGACAAAAGAAAAGAAAAAAAAAATCAATGGGTGGGTTGGGAATAAAATGTCTGACACGGTCGCAACATGATTGAATGACTTTGGACATTTGAAAATGCAAAATATAAGAACAGCATTGTAGAAATAAAGGATAAGAAGCTTAAACTAAATTTAAATGTGTAGGAAATGCTCTTAACACAAAGTAATATTTACAGTGGAACCAAGCAAATAACTAGGCCCACACACAATGTGAATTGAATTTGTAAATGTTTTGTTTATTTTAAAAGAAAATCTGAAAAACCAAAAAACTAGAAGATACCTGGAAATCTTGGAAGACATTCTGAAAAATGCTTGGAACCAGTTTCCATTCCATTTACTTTAATTTTATTTTGTGTCCATATAATGGAAATAAATGCAATTGTTTGGTTATCAACACTTTTCAAAATATCTTCAGTGTTCTGAAGAAAAATAAAACTGGTTTGGAATCAGGGTGAGTAAATGATGACAATTTCCATTTTTGGGTGAACTATCCATGTGGAATGTCATATTTTATTAATGACCAATTCTGCTAAAGTTCTGTGGTCACATATTACATGTGGCCCCACTTAAGAGCTAAAAATAAAGATTTCAGATGATTGGCCAATTTCATAAATTGTAAACATCTCTATACTTTCTCTCCTATTTAAGTCAACTGAATCAGCCATGCTGTGTAGTCATTCTGACACAAAACCAGGCGTCAAAAAAGAAAGTGGAAGTGCAAGCAAACACAGGCTCAGAGACCGAAGGGTTGGTGAGGCGAAGGTCCGGTCAAACAGACACTCAGCCTCTGGGTGAAAGAAAACATACACTGGGACAAATGATCTGCGGGAGAACGCGACCTGCAGTGTGGAAGTTCTACAAGACTGCCCTCATCTGGGTGAAATGAGCAAGAATGACATTTTCTTGAGACTTTGAGATTATTTTTGTTTGTTGACAAAACACATCAGGCGACAGCTAAAGCAAGGGAGAACAAGCACAATACACTTTTCTGCACACACATACACAGATTAGGGCAGAGGAGGAACTGCTTGGTGCTTGGAAACAACAAGTATGACATTGTTTGAGAAAATCGTCCTCAGAAGAATAGTCTGAGAAGTTATTGTCCAGTTCAGCACTGTTAGCATGTCTCAAAAGAGTACAAAGACCCACTGTGCGAGCCATAGTGAGAAGGATTTATTCACAAACAACTGGTGGAAGGTAGATGTGGATTGTGCTTTGTGCAAAAAGACAATGTGGGTAATGTAGAATAGTGTTGTGTTAGTGTTGGCATCAAAGTTAACCTAGGGCCAGGCCATTTAAAAAACCCAACTCTGGTTTAAAAACACATTTCCCGTTTAAACCACATTAATGCATAATTGACGAGAGAGACGCATTAAGTAATGGCAATTGCAGCTGTCCTTTATTAATGGCACAAATCATTTCACAGGATTATATTAAGCCATTTAAACTCTCAAGACGTCATATGGATAAGAATGGCACCAAACTGCAAACTGTAGCCATATGTTAATACGTTTAGAATTAACTTTATATGATACAATTGTTGCAGTACAAAATAAATACACTGACATAAGGAATAATGATTCTTAGAAATGCAAAAAAACTGAGCAGCAAAGTACTGAACTCTTACCTTTGTCTGCTCTTAAAGTTTAAGACTTAAACAATGAAAAAGATTATGAACTTTAATGTCTAAAGCAACATCAGTACTTAAAGCAAATATTTTATATATATATATATATATATATATATATATATATGCAAACCTTCGTTGTAAACTTCCACATTTTATTTTCAAACTCAAAGTGCAAATAACAACAGTAATAAAAGAAATCTGTAGAAAGGAGACAAATGTCACTCCCAGGAGCGGAGACTAAAGCTAGCAGTCTCCAACAACAACAAAAAACTTGGGAAAAAAATAAAATACAAAAGAAAATCTTTTAGTATTGGTGAAAGAAGATACATATGATGTCACTTAAGAGATTGGGAAATTTGTCACTTCTTTGGAGCAAGAGGTAACTAAAGGAAGCAGCAAACATCTGGGGAAGAGTGGGGCATTAGAAAGAGAGACGGTTTAAAATATACAGCACTTCCGTTTTCGCTGTGTTTCAGGAGGTTCGAGGGCAGCTAGGATAGCTTCATCAAATACATTCTTCAGACCTCGCTATGAACACAGAAGGGAAGGGAAACAGAATAAAGCACCAATGTTAGCAGTTACAGAAAACATGATAGAGAGAGAAGAGGTAAGATATAAAGAGAGGAACTAGCACATTTCAACAGAGTACAGCAGCTAGTGAGGAAGAGAAGCTGCTTGAAGGAGAGCTCGTCGCACAAAGACACATAGGTAAGCAGTAATTCTACAGGTGCAGATGCCATGCAGGCCTACAGATGACACTAACAAATTAGGAAAATGGATACATTAGTGTGGTGTACTAAAAATAAACATTTAGGATGCCATCTCCATTGCTTAAACTCAAACCACAGTCTTTTTCAAATGCATGCAGATTAGGGCTGCACGATGTGTCGTTTAAGCATCGATATCGTGATGTACGAATCCACAATAGTCACATCGCAGGACGTGCGATGTAGGCTGTCGTATTTGATCCGTTGTTCATTAACTGTATGTGCCAGCTGGTCCCCGGCACTTGACGAATGTGATTCGCGGATTAATTGCACATTTTACCATCATAGAGTGAAAGTTTATCATTGACAGGACTGAAAAACACATGCAAGTTTAACAGGGCATAGAGAAAGAGCGCGCGTGAGAGAGAGAGAGAGAGAGCGCGCACGCGTGAGAGAGAGACAGAGAGAGAGAGAGCGCGAGAGCGAGCGTGATAGAGAAAGAGACAGAGCGCGTGAGAGATCATTTTAAATCATTTAAAATGAGAATGTAAGTATGCTCACCCCATTTTTGTTTGTAAGAAAAAATTAGATTAGATTTCATATCGCAATATATATAGCAGAAAAATAAAATATCGCAATGTCATTTTTTCCCAATATCGTGCAGCCCTAATGCAGATATTTATGAACAGTTATACCAGTTGTCCGATAACAGTGTATATTTATTTCCTAAAAAGCAAAACAAAAGTGCCAAACAAAAAAATAAATCATAATAACTAATGTAATGTATATTCTTGGTCTTACTCTGAAAGACTCAAAGCATAATACTTTTTTCTAATCAATACTTTGTGTGTTATTTTATGTTGTCTTTATCATCCCAATAACACCATTAGATATAAATCCCCTATGCAGTGTCATATCAAATTATATTCTAATTCGCAAGCATCAATAGGCAGAGAACATCTGGTCAATGACAGATCAACCAAACATCTGATCACAAACCAAACCAAATGTTAATCCTCAACATTTTGCAAAAACAAATATTAAGACAAGTCACCAATGTCTCTGAGCCTCTGACCAAATGCTATAAAGCTTCCACTTTCTTGTTAAAGTGCCCCTATTTTCATTTCCAATATTGCCTTTCATGCAGTGTGTAATGTAGCTGTATGTGAATGTAAATGATCAGCAAAGCTGTAAATCTGAAAAAGCAAAATAAAGAATTGACTCTCTACAGCCTAAACGAGTCATTAGTAATTTGAAAAAAAGGCTACACATCACTGGGAAACACATTTGCATAATTTCCACCTATGTTCTACGTTGGACAGCAGCGAACAACTTGACCCCGCCCACAAACACATCATTTTACTGACGACTGCTTCTTTAATCTTTGGGAGTAAAAACAAAACAAACAAAAAAACAATTGGGGAGTTCAACTAGGGATTCACTAACAACTATTATTGAAAGATGGCTCAGTACCACAACAGACCAATAAGAGCAGAGCAGGCTCACAGAAAGGTGGATTTTAGAAAGACTGATGCCTTGTCCAAATACCCACACTTGCAGTCTTTGAACTTGATCACTTGACTACTTATATGACGTATTTCCTGTATTTGGCCCAAGTGTTCAAGTGAGGATGAAGACCACAAGTGTGTGTACAACTTCTTATTACCTGATGGGACACATTTTAATTTCTGGTGCTTCTAATTAAGTGATTAAAAGCCCTTTAGCAAATGATGTACATCAAGAGACTGATTCGCAAGTATGACTGCAACAGGACATTACTTAGTGATAAGTGTCAAGTGTTAACAAGTTTGTGGTGATTATAAGATGTGTTAAAACAAATATAGTCTCACAGCATAGGATACAGTGTCTTCTCGACATGTTAAAAGTAAAAAATGTGGGCGAACATTATACAAATGTGTTACTTCATGACCTACAGCCATAACAGAATAAGATTTGAATTCCTGACGACTCGTTTAGGCAATTGATAGCCCACTCTTTTTTGATAGACAATAACTTTGTGCACAATCATGCACTGTCAGCTTCAAAACATTGCAGATATTGTATCTTCACATACATGACATGACACACTGTATGAAAGGTAATATGGGTAATTTCTAATAGGCATAATAGGGGAACTTTAAGGTACATCGTACATGTAGTAAAATTAAATAAAAACACACCTGGAAGACTTCATTTCAAAAATCAAATGTCAAATCTTAACACTGTATCATCAGGACACTTCTAACCACTGAGAAGCATATAAAAAAAAATTAAATGTTGAAATCTAAGAGAACACACAATCTCGCTAAGAATAATTTAGCATGTTAAATGACCAACTAAAGAGGCAGTTTCTGTTGGTAATGTAAATTATATAAGTTCATGGACAAATGATTACAATTGTGCACCGTGTGTAAGACCTCACTTACCTGCGTCAGAGCGGAGCACTCCACGTATTTGACAGCCTTCAGATCGCGCGCTAGCTTCTCCGCTGTCTCCGGAGTGATGGGTTTCTGTTTGTTCTTAGCAAGCTTCTCAATGGTTGAAGGATCATCTCTCAGATCAATTTGTGTCCCCACGAGCAGGAAGGGGGTCTTTGGACAGTGGTGGGTGATTTCAGGTACCCACTGTAGGACAAATGCCAAAGGATAATTTTGTCCAATTAACTTGTGTAATAGGTAGAAATTAAAATTGTAAATGTAATATAGACTGACACACTACCACAACTAAAAAGAGGTTCAAGGTATGAGTCAATGCAAATACTTTTCTGTCTGATTTGGACACAGATAATTTTGAACTCTGAAAATGCCCCAGATTAATGCATTTAACTTTCGTGTGTCCCTGGATCCCTCTATAAGGACCAAGGTCCACGCCCAATAGTTTCACTAAATCTTGTGGGAAACTCTTCAGGCGATCATTTTGGACAGACAGACAGAGACAGACAGCATTGCACACCAAAAATAGAGTAGTGCAACCAACAAGATGCATGTCATGGCTGGTTTTAATTATTCAAGCTCACCTTTTCTTTGACATTTTCAAACGAAGAGGGTGAAACAACTGAGAAACAGACTAAGAAGACATCTGTCTGAGGGTAGCTCAGGGGTCGTAATCTATCGTAATCTTCCTGACCTGCAAAGAGTTGGAAATTAAAGGAAAAATTAAAACCAAGAATGCATGTGTGATCCCGAGCAGCCAACAAACTTAATTCAGTCATGCGGTCGATGGTGCATTTAAACACATGCACAGCAAAAGACTCTGGTCCCACAATCCTCCTTCAAGCTCAACCACCCTCCACAGGAATGTGAGGAATTCTCCAAAGCTCCTGAGGTCTCATTTCTATAACAATAGGTGTGTTTACATGGACACTTTTTGCTTCCATCGGGAATTAATTCATTCTGACTGATGAATCCAATCATAGTGTTTACATGAACGCTAAATAAAATGATCGGGTTGATATGTGCATTATATATCACATGCTTCTGATAGGATTTACTCTTTTGACACACACACTGCATGATGATACAGTTTCCCGCTGCTGTCGCATACAGTTTTAAAAAAGCACACGTGATATTTATCTACTTTGGGTTCTAAAAAAAATGTAATACAATAAAAAACAGATTAAAAGCGCCACTGCCAGCACCCAAAACCAGTTGTTTATTGACGAGAGTCTTAAACAAGGACTCTGGTGAAATGTTGTACTGCTCCACTTCACAGACGCTAAGTGAAAGGGGAGTTTTATAATGACGGGCGACTTATGACACTTCCTTTTGCCAGGAAGAACAGCTCGTTCCACGCGTCATACGTAATTGCACTTTTTCTACGTCACTGCGCATGCGCAGTACTTTTCAGTTTAGGCTTTCAATACGATCAAGTGTTTACATGTTCTCACTCTGATTACAAAAGGAATAAACCCCACCTTACAATCCTATCTAAATTTTAGTCTGATTTACATGTTTACATGTAACTTTTTTTATTCTGATTGTACTGCTATGATCGGATTAGTAGGGTCCATGTAAATGCAGCTACTGATGATCATTATTTTTTTTTTCCCCTTCAGCCTATGAGCTCCACCCTCTCAAACAGACACCCTAAAAGCCAGATAATTTCCTACAGACAAACTGTTTTTATTACAGCTTAATGATGATGAATGTTAATTAATAAGCTATAGGTAATTTCTACTGTACCTGCAGTGTCAAACAGCCCAAGGGTGTATGGCTCTCCACCAATCATAACCGTAACTGCATAGTTATCAAAGACCTGTAAGCAAAGCAAAGAAAAAAAAAAAAGGTGTTCTTTGTACATTCAGGAAACATTGTTTGTTTTCATACAATAAAAGGATTAGAGCCACTGAAAACCAGCTACAAAAGTCATAAACATGACAGGTCAAGACATGAGACTTATAACAATAACGTAAGTAAACATGAAAGGAAGCGGAAGATGCTACTTACCGTTGGTACATATTCGGAGGGGAATTTATTCGTTGTATAGGAGATTAATAGACAGGTTTTACCGACTGCACCATCACCAACAACGACGCACTTGATCGTCTGCATAGCTGTGCTTTTATGAAACCACTGTTCTCATTCAAGATCTGCAATGAAAGATAATAGTGTTCGCATGAGACACTTTATTCAGAAACAGCTGGCTTACTACCAGTGTGTCAGTCTCAAGTTGAGAAGGTGTAAAGCACGTGTATTACACAACTCCTCTCCTGTCTATGTCCACTACTATCACGTGTGCAGAGCAATAGTGCAAATGACAAACACTGAAGGAAGACATCTAATAAAATATATCTAGAAACACAGAATTTTATCTAATTTTACTGAATTCTATAACATATATATATATATATATATATATATATATATATATATATATAGAGAGAGAGAGAGAGAGAGAGAGAGAGAGAGAGAGAGAGAGAGAGAGAGGGAAAGCAAAAAGACTAAATAAGGAAATGGGATCATTCCTGATTGCAATATTTATAATTATAAATACATACATACATACATATATATTATTATTACATTATTTTGTCAATTATTCTATCAGTTGATGTGGATTTGTATTTGAATGTCTTTAGGTTTCTGTTTTTCAATACAAACACCACAGAAACCATTTAGTTAGGCTTTTTAACCAAGGTAATAAGGTGCTGTACTTTTGGTTATGACCCACAAATGTATGAAAGATGATGCTGTTACAGATTTCACAATGGTACTGTTTTATTAATGAAAATAAATGTGCATCCCAACTCAAGCTCCTGTTCTAATGTGCAATTCTATAAGACGAAACTTTTTAATATTATTACATGTTCAGTGCTACAGAATCAGGTGCTGGTGCCACTGCTCTGAAATGCAAGTCTGGAGCCCTAATAATATAAATTGTACTGTAAAATGTTACTGTAATTTGAAATTTTGTCTGTTTAAATGTCACAATGGAATAATCGACAATTATGAGTTTAGTCATAATCGTGCAGCCCTACTTCTATTATATACATCAACAGAATGGTATCTGCAACGATTGAAACTTTAATGCATATAGCTTAAATGCATTATGGCTTTTGTATTACCCACCTACCCACAGCTGATGAAAACAACTGAACCCTAAAACTTATCAGATTTAAGCCAAGTGTACACTACTAGACTGAAAATTGCACATACTTAAGATTAACAGGGTTTGTCTTCTATTGTGTTCTGATTGCAGACTACTAGGTGCATCAATTACTAAATCATTCTTTACTCAGGCAATAGGTCAAACATTTTAAGCAAGACAGTGCTTGGGGAGATGTGGGGAGCAGTTATTTAATTTACACACACACACACACACACACATAATGACAACCAGTGTGTGTTTAAAATATGTTAGATAATCAGAAGTACACCTAAAATACAAAAATATTAAGATGTTGTTTCCTTTCTTTCAATGGTCATACTGTGAAAATCATGAAATAATGAATGTGTTACAAATGATTGGTTTACTAAAAACTGAGACTATAGATTTGGCAATTAAAAAAAATTATTCTAAAAATCCTTACACAAAATTATTTCTTTACATTTAAAAGTCAATTTGTATTTTAACATACAATGTTAAATAATACAGCCTGTGCGTAGTAACACTATTTCTTTGTTCAAATCTATTAACCGTTACATGATTAAAAGTGATCTTGAAAAACTGAGCAACCACATTGCTGCATTAAACTTGTAAAATGTTAAGTTTGTTGCAGTGCCATTTTATTAACAGATTAATAAATTGTGTAATAAATGTATTGTTCATTCATGTTATTTAATACATTAATGTTATTCTAAAAAGTTACAATTAATATTTATTCTTCATACTGTTAAACTTGACAGTATTTTCTTTCTTGTTATTTCGTAGGGGCTTCAAAGAAGTTGATGAAAAAACAGAGTCATGTGCCCTGCATTTATTAGTATCCTTATGTTCGTTGGGTGAAAAAGAAAAACGCAATAAACAAAGAAAAAAATAATTTGACTGATAACTAGAGCTGAAACAACGAATCGATTAAATCGATTAAAATCGATTATTAAAATAGTTGTCAACTAATTTAGTAATCGATTCGTCGCTAAATAAATTTTATTTGCCATAAGCGGCTCATTTCGTGCATATTTCAAATCTGCGGTGACCAAAGTGTGGCAGTAATGAGCCACCGGAGGTTTTACTCAGCCAGTACAGCAGGTGAAGTAGCGAATAGCCAATAGCTGGCCTCGTTTTATGTAACGTGCTTCCCGAACAGCGTCTCTGCAGCATTCAGCGGGAAGTGGGAGTACTTTACTTTGAGCCTTCAAAATGAAGAGTAACCTGTAAACTCTGCACTACTGAACTGTTTAAGGGGCCGTTCACATATCGTGTCTTTTGCGTGCTCAAGTTCGTTATTTCCTATGTAGGCGCGCAGTATGCACTCTCATATTGGAAGCGACGCGGTCGAGACACGCACGCGGTGCGATGCGCCCGTTTTTCCAGGCGCGTCCACACCGCATTCATTTATCCTTTGATGAAATTTCCGGGTCTTCATGGAGAGGGCACGTCATGGAGAGAGCACGTCATGGTTGCTTAGCAAAGGCAGACGCCTCATGGGCGCTTCTGCCCGAGCGCTTTGGAAAGAAGGAGAAAGCGGCGCGACTAGCGTTTTCCACGCGTTTTTAGGTGCGATATGTGAACGGCCCCTAAGAATTTTATTTGTGCAGATTCTCCAGTACAAGGTTGTTTACAAATGTTTAGTCGTAAAAGCTGATAACATTGCTTTTAACAGTTAACATTTAAAGCTTTACAAACATGTTATGTTATCAGTTTGTCGTTTACCAGTTCATTATTCAGACTTGCAGCCTAATTATGACTGAATGAGAGAGGTAAATGTTTGAGTATATTTAAAATGCACTTCTTTTCTAAGTATTCACTGCTCTTTTTCACACAGCAGGTTTTTTGTGTGTCCCAAATTTTTTTTTCTGGACAACCTTCTGATGGATTTTACTTTAAATTGTGAGTTCCATTCAGGTTTCATGCCATTGGCACTTTTTTTCAAAGGATTGTTTACAATTGGTTAAAATCTCTTAAAAATCTATGCTGAATGATAAAGACCCTTTATTAATAATTTACTTGGGGAAAAAATGGAAAAAACTAAAATATAAGTACATAAACCGATTAATCGATTAATCGTAAAAATAATCGACAGATTAATCGATTATCAAAATAATCGTTAGTTGCAGCCCTACTGATAACTCTTTCCCCCCCAAGTTTTTTATAGAGATTACGATATATCAATATCGTGAATTCTTATGACCACAATAACCGTGATATGAAAAATCGAATATCGTGACAGCCCTAATCGACACTTCCTTTTCTCTGACGGTCCCTCCCCTGGTCTGATTGTGGGTCACTGCAGCTTTAAACTCAAGCATAACGTCACTGGTTTTAGCACATCTCTCACAGCGGATCAGTATGCCAAATCACTATCCACACAACACAGACCCCAAGCGTGTGGAGAGGACACACGGGAGCAGAAAAGAACAATACTGCAATATCCCTTTCCTCTGGTGTGTGGAAGGGAAGAGAGGAAAGAGAACCAGCTTCCTGCTGTTTAGGTCGCGGCTGAGCAGCAGCTAAGTCTCTGCAGAGCTATGCAGCAGTAAGCGCTGAGCCTTCAAGCTCACAGATGGTCAGGACAAGGAGATGGAAGCCCATCCCGGCTGTTTCCTTCCCCTTGCAGACAGAAATCTGCAGATGCAAGGCCTGACCTCATTCTCGCATCAATGGAAAACCCACAAAACAAAGTACAGGGATCTGGTGGGTGCCGTCACATGTCTTAACACAAATTCTTATCAGAATCGTAATTCCTCAGAAAAGGATTAATCTACAAAACTCACATGCTCAAAACTGTATGACATGCATCAATTTATTTCACAATACCGCTAACAGCATGAGCAATCAGATCGGCACATGGCCATGAGGACGGAACTTGAGTGGCAAGTTTTGTACTGGAAATAACTGTATTAAAGCCCAAATTCAGTTCAGTTCAAGCACTAGACTGAGAAAAGTAATATAATCCAGATTTATGTGCAAACCTAGACACTAAATCCATGATCTTTAAAACCAGGGTACATTTGGACAAGCCTATCCTTTACTCAGCCTCACCTCTAATTCTTGATTTTCCCCAAATCCACCCTGATTATTGGGGTAGAAATATTTCAAATAATTTGACTATGCATTTAAAGCTATTTATATTATGATGATCCACACATAAAATTATTGAAAGCACCGTGGTTATATGGATTTTAATGTCCAGTATTTTTTTTTAATTATTAAATAGATCAATACACAATTGCACACTGAAACATTTCCTTCGATTACTTTGACATTTAGGCTAGCCTCTTTACACCACAATTCAAACTTTGTTACTCGCAATTCAGATATGAACACAGAACTTCAAAATGTAAACTCTGACTTTATATCTTGCAATTCTGACTTTTTTCACACAGTTATGATTTCTTTTAATTTCAAGAAAAAGATCGTATTTTGAGATTAAAAAGTCAGAATTAACTTTTTTTTTTGGTGGAAATGTGCTTCCATAGACGTGATAGATGATGAGCTCAAATTACATGTTTACATTATGCATTAACAGCCTGATAAAACACAGAAATAATGTGTGAATAATAGCAATTTACTATAAATATTTTGTTATTAGCAAACATTAATAATGCAAATGTAAGCCAATCAGTTTTGTCAACCTGTCTAATTATTTAGCTACACATTTCTCACTCGAAAACAAATGACTGTTGTGTAAAAACATAAGTAATGATCCACCCAACAAATCAAATAGATTACTTAAGCAGTTGTCAGTCGCTCTCCTTTAGAGAGCCACCAAATGGTGCTATTTATCAACAGAACATTAATGAATCAGTACAGTAAGAATATTAGTAAAACATTATATAAATACAGATTAGTTCTAGCAGGATTTGTCCATTCTTCTTGTGCAAGCCCTGCCTTCTTCCTGTGATAGTTTAACAATTCATCTGTGGCAGGAAAAGCATTTCCTAAATGACCAGAAGTGAAAGAGAACTTGTTGCAAATACATAATGATGCAAGTAAAAAAAAAAAAAAAAAAATGATGTGTCCTCCTCCTCTACCAAACAAATTCATCTGAGACTTAGAGGCAGTAATGCTTTAAGATTTAACATCATTTAGCCTACAGGGAGAAATCTAAAACAGCAACATGGATGTAAATAGCAGTAATACTGAGGGCTCTCTAGTCTGCATGTGGTAGAGACAGAACAGAACCACTCAAAACGTATGAAATTAGTGCTATAACATGACCCTATCTGATTATTGCATATGTGTGTGTCAATAAAATGTTGAGATCAATAACAATCCTGACAGTGTCGTCCACGCTAAACAAACACAAACTCAGAATCAATGCCACATAATTATAAATAAATACAGCGCCTTCTCAGTTTCCAATGATGCTGTACCACTGAAGGCCACCGAAAACACTGTTTTAAACAATTTTAAAAGCAAACATGCACTGCGCAATCCATTTATAATTCAATCAGCACTGAATCCACATGAGCTACAATGAATACGCTAATATGAAAATCTAAATAATGTATGACAGTTAACGTTATCTCGACTGCAATGGATGACAGATTGAAAGCCAGAAATGGCTTTGTTTAATACATGCATAAATCAACTATTATATTAAAATAAACCTTACATATGTAATACAGTAGCATGATAATAATTTTTAAAGAGCCTGAGGTTAAAATATGTTCGGTTCTCCTCAGCCTCAGCTAGCGTTAGCCGCCTGTGCTAACTGGCCTCCGGTGCCATTTAACACGTTAAATTCGTTAAATGGCTATTTAAAATACATATACTCATACCGTACATATTCATAATTCGACAACGCACCAAGTCGAGAGCGGATATTGGTTATAGAAAGAAAAATGTTGATAACATTTTGAGCGTCATTGGCACTCACCGTATCCTTTCTGTTTGTGTCTCTGCGCCGGGCGTTGGCAGGTCCGCGCGCGGGGTTTCCAGAACTGAAGAGCAGGGGCGAGCCGCGCGCTGCGTCACTCCAGCACACTTCACTACAACCAAAGACATTAAAAAGATTTCTGCTAAATGCAAAGCTAACAGAATATGTGCAACGGTTTATAAATTCACTTTGATATGCATAGTCAACCATTTTTGTGGATGGTTCTATTTGAGTTATTTGATTTAAGATCCAATTAATAGGCCTATTTCAAAAGGAGGAAGAAAAGAGGAAATTGGATTTTTGTCCATAAACGGGGAAGAAATCAAGTAATTTGCCTTTTACGAGTTAATTCATTTTTGTTTTTGTTTTGTTGTTATGTTTTACACATAATTTAGTGATCATGTCTGAATGCTGTTCAAAAGTTTGAGATCAGTATAAGATTTTTACTGTGTTTTAAAGAAGTATCTCTTTATTCATCAAAGCTGCATTTATTTGGCCAAAAATACAGAAAAACAGTAATACTGTAATATATTATTACCATTTAAAATACAGTTTTTATATTAGAATAGGGCTACATTGAAATATAATTATTTCTGTGATGCCAAATTGATCAGGATTACTACAGTCAGTGTCACATAAGCCTTCAGAAATCATTCTAATATGCTGATTTATTATCAATGTTGGAAACAGTTATGCTGCTTAATTTTTTCAGGACTATTTGATGCAGTAGTGTAGGCAGAAAAGAGACTCTGGGTGTGCATTATGCGTGACAGTCTCAATTTGTGGGACCGCATGTATTGGGCTCAAACGCTGTGCGCGCACGCGCAACGCGGGACGGATGGTCACCCTACCTGGCACACCCGTCTAGAGTGTGTCCACCTTTGTGTGTGGGTCCATGTACATGCTGAATCGACAGGTAAAAAAGCCTCAAGTCCAAATATTCATTTATCACCAATTAACTGTTTGGCAAACACTTCCTGCTTCGATGTCCAGATCTGAATTTAAAAAAAATCTCAAACATGCTCCGCAGTCCCAATCGGAATCAACCGAGTCGCGAACATGCTCCGAAGTGCCGATCTGAATCAACCGAGTCGCGAACAGGCTCCGAAGTGCCGATCTGAATCAACCGAGTCGCGAACAGGCTCCGAAGTGCCGATCTGAATCAACCGAGTCGCGAACATGCTCCGAAGTGCCGATCTGAATCAACCGAGTCGCGAACATGCTCCGAAGTGCCGATCTGAATCAACCGAGTCGCGAACAGGCTCCGAAGTGCCGATCTGAATCAACCGAGTCGCGAACAGGCTCCGAAGTGCCGACCTGAATCAACCGAGTCGCGAACAGGCTCCGAAGTGCCGATCTGAATCAACCGAGTCGCGAACAGGCTCCGAAGTGCCGATATGAATCAACCGAGTCGCGAACAGGCTCCGAAGTGCCGATCTGAATCAACCGAGTCGCGAACAGGCTCCGAAGTGCCGATCTGAATCAACCGAGTCGCGAACAAAATATATATATATATGTATTTTAAATAAATAACAATAGCCCAAGTTTGGTAAACATTTTTTATTGAGACTATAAAAAATAATTCTGCATCTAGTTTTAGGTGTGCCAGCTGCCACTGTGGGTGGCACAGGCACACCCTGGCACACCCATGGCTACGCCACTGATTGAGACTGTCACGCATAATCAATGCTTGCTCAAAAAAATGTGGTCGCTATATCTGGAGTCACCAACTCGTCGATCACGGTCGACTAGTCGATCTTGGCAGCATTTTAAGTCGATGGCGAAGATGTTTCAAAATCTGAATAAAAAAGGTGCAAGCCTCCGGTGCGAGTTGGGAGGTGCGAGCCTCCGCTGACTGCGCACGCACATCCCAAAACAGACGAGACATTTATACTTGACACAACTGTTTTAGACTGAAAACCAGACCATACAACTGATTTAGACGCAGGTGCCGGTGTGATGAGATGTACTAATATCCGTCTGCTCGGGCATGATTGTTTTAGGCCTGTAATTGATTGATTATTGAGGTAATAGGGATGGCATGGTTCGCTGAAATAAAAAAAACAAACCGTTCGGTTCACCACACACGGTTCGGCACGCGCTTCAACTTAAATCTGACAAAGCATTTGTAATATCATCTGTAATATGGCTTGCTATAAATGGCACGTAAAAAAACAGGGTTCAGCTAATAAATGTTTCTGTTGATGCATGCGCATTCTGGCTTCCCAGACATTGCAAAAACATGAAAAAAGATCTATATTGAGCAACTACAATTCATTTTAATCCTATAATTATATATTATAATTTATTTAAAGTGAATAAATTGTAATGGAAAATAAACAAAATGAAATAGCTAAAGTTCAAAATTATCGTATTTGGAAGAAAACTACATTTTGACACGACCTGCAAATTAACACTAGGAGTATTGGACGGAAGCAGTGTGGCAAAAATACTATCCCATAATTTTGCACAGTATCTGACATTAAATGTGGCACACCCAGATTTTCATATGCACACCCAGAGTCTCTTTTCTGGCTACACTACTGGTCTTAAGTTGTGGGACGCATGTATTGGGCTCAAACGCAGTGCGCGGACGCGCTACGCGGGACGGATGGTCACCCTACCTGGCACACCCGTCTAGAGTGTGTCCACCTTTGTGTGTGGGTCCATGTACATGCTGAATCGACAGGTAAAAAAAAAAAGCCTCAAGTCCAAATATTCATTTATCACCAATTAACTGTTTGGCAAACACTTCCTGCTTCGATGTCCAGATCTGAATTTAAAAAAAAATCTCAAACATGCTCCGAAGTCCCGATCTGAATCAACCGAGTCGCGAACATGCTCCGAAGTGCCGATCTGAATCAACCGAGTCGCGAACATGCTCCGAAGTGCCGATCTGAATCAACCGAGTCGCGAACATGCTCCGAAGTGCCGATCTGAATCAACCGAGTCGCGAACAGGCTCCGAAGTGCCGATCTGAATCAACCGAGTCGCGAACAGGCTCCGAAGTGCCGACATGAATCAACCGAGTCGCGAACATGCTCCGAAGTACCGATCTGAATCAACCGAGTCGCGAACAGGCTCCGAAGTGCCGATCTGAATCAACCGAGTCGCGAACAGGCTCCGAAGTGCCGACATGAATCAACCGAGTCGCGAACAGGCTCCGAAGTGCCGATCTGAATCAACCGAGTCGCGAACAGGCTCCGAAGTGCCGATCTGAATCAACCGAGTCGCGAACAAAAAAAAAAAAAAAAAAATATATATATATATATATATATATATATTCTAAGTAAACAACAATAGCCCAAGTTTGGTAAACATTTTTATTGAGACTATAAAAAATAATTCTGCATCTATTTTTAGGTGTGCCAGCTGCCACTGTGGGTGGCACAGGCACACCCTGGCACACCCGTGGCTACCCCACTGATTTGATTAATAAATTTAAATAGGACAGTGTTTATTTAAAATATAAATTGTTTCTAACTATGTAAGTCTTTATTTTCATTTTTTTTAATCAGTCTAACACCTTGCTAAATAAAGGCATTTAACCAAGAAAAATATTATATTTTAATGTATATTAAAATATAAAAACATTATTTTAAATTGCAATAAAAAATTATGTATTTCTGATCAAATAAATGCAGCCATGATGAGCAGAAGATCTTAAAATATAAAATAAACATAAAAATCTTACTGATCCAAAAACTTTTGAACGACATTGTATATAAAATATTATTAGTAGTAATTTAATAAGAACAGGAATACAACATTGATCTATGAATTTTGAGAATATTTCAATTTCAAAAGGTTTATAATATTATGTTACTTAATTACGTTACGTATATGTTGTTACTCTTTATGTTTTATTGTTTTGCGATTTATTGCAATACGAGCAACAATGTTTCTACGAAGCTCGCTGTTTGTCAAGACTACATTACCTTATCTTACTAACCACGCCTTTAGTATTCATTGTGGACAATGTGGAGTAGATGGTTTTAGCACTTCTAATTATTTATTTAATTTTCTAATTTAGGTTGCTTTTTTAACCTACTCCTCTAAATATTTGACGCACCACATGATGGCAGTAAAGTGTTTGTAAAAAAAAAACAAGGTCACATGACCGTTTCAAAATAAAAGCACTTTGCTTCTGCTCAGCAATGTACATGTAAATAATATGAGTGTAAAATTAAAATTATATTATTTTACAAATCTTAAAATACTTACTATACAATTCGAAAAGGGAAACATCATGGCAAATTATTATGGAATATTTAAAAAGTGGAAGGTTAGACTTTAATTTTAAAAATATACAGATCAGTGTCCGGGTTTATCATATGACAGCTTCAGAACACATGATTTTCACAGACGTCAATTGTTGGATGTTGCATAGCAAATTGCTTTATTTATGTTTTTAAGTGTGATCTGATTGGTGAGTCGTTAAATTGAATAAATGCACTTTTTATTTTAATGTTGCATTAACGTTGGATCAATCGGCGTCAATGTCATTCACATAAATGCCTCTGTTCGTTTTCACAGTTTCTCTCCAGAATGACTTTCGCGGATCCCTGGGATCAAAAAATATCGGCCTTTCTACTGAGCCCATCTCAGTTTTTGGCCACCACCACATGTGAGAGCTTCTTGGCTGAACTTCTACACGAACTGAGGAATGATAAGGCTAGTGATCAACTCAAGGTAACGAAAGCAGACAAACACGTATTATAACACTGTATTTTATAAAATTTATATGTATGTGCATGTATATAGACGTTGAAATAATATAAATATATTAACAGGTAAAAAATAAACGGTCATTTTACTATAAATGCATGCAATTATAGTTTTATGATCATTTTGTTTAAAAAAAAAGTTAAAAAAAAATGTTCCCTTGGCAACTAACTGAAATAAAATACATTTTTATTTTATTTTAGTTAAAAGTTAATTTATTTTAGTTTAAATTTGTTATATAAAAAAAATTGTAATTGTTTTAGTTAATAACATTAACTCTACTCCACAATGTTTGCAGCCTTTTCCAGTAACTAGACCTATGTATTAACTATAAAGCTTTGTTTAAATGCTGTGCATTTCCCTTGTAATTGACTTGATTTTGTTTAATATTGTGATTTTTTTTTTTTTCTTCCTTATTATAAGATTCTCATTGTGTCTTTGCTACTGGAGCATCCAACCATTCTCTGCCCTTCTTCCTCTGTGGGAGAGGAAACAGCCCTTGAACTATTGTCAGTCTTCTCTCACACACCACAGAAATCCATCATCCTTAAGTGCAATGTCATGCTGGCCATCACCAATGTGATAATATGCACATCCTGCCTGGCTAACCACACGAAGATGGCTGAAGATTGGCTGGACTTTCTATTTCAGATGATTCAGGACACCAATGACTACAGATGCGGCCTATCCCATCAGCCAATAAGGGCCACCGCTTGTGAGTGTCTACGAGAAATGGAAACCTGTAGCCCTGGTCTTCTTTCTCAAAAGTTAGAGGCCTTGCATCTTCTAAAACAGCAAGAAACCACAGTTCTGCATCAGTCCTACTGTATGCTTTATACACTAGGGCTGAAGAACGCCATAAGGATCTTGACTACCCAAAAAAATGTTACTGACCTAGAGTTCAAGAGCATCTTAGGAGGAAATGAAGGGTTTGCATGGAAAAGCAATCAGTTAGGATTGACCTTGCTGCCAATAAACATGATGGTGCATGTCCCACGTTTGCCACCAGGTTTGGATTGTAAAGAACTCAAATCAATAATGTCTTCCCTATTGGAAGAGTCTTACCTGCAAACACCTATTTCCCAGTCTGCCCTACTAAGGGAACTTGTAGAAGTTGTCGCCATGGTTCCGGGACTCTCTCCAACGTTATTCAAATCACAGCTTCTGCGACTCTTCGGAACGGCAGACGTTTCGCTCATGCATGCCACGCTCTTTATGAAGGACACATTCACAGATAGTCTTTTCACAGCCGAGGATGAGAACTTCCTGCTCAAGCGTCTCGTGGGCACAGCCCAGCATCCGCTCCTAAGAATTTCCGAAAAGCTCTTCTGCATGGAATGCATCCTGCACTTCCCTGAGAACCGGCCCATATCCAGCAGCGGAGAAGAGAGTTTACCTGTGCTGGTTACGCCACGCCTGGCAGCGTCTCTTCATCCAACGGTTTTCAATGATAGTGCTACTATGCTCTGCAGGCTAAACCTTCTTTGTTTGGTGCACCTTGAAGCAGACGAGGGTGAAGCGGATAAAGGAATCAGCTACTTGCTTGAACACATAATGGCCCTTTTGAAAATCATAGACAATGATGGTAGCAGAGAAGTGGTGGTGACCTCTTTCAGAGCATTGTTCATTTTTCTCATGCACTTCAATGGCATGAAAGAACTCTCCGAAAAGGTGATCGACAAATTATGCGACATGTATTCCAAACATTCGCGACTCGCTCCGAATTTGATTGGCCTCGCAAATCGCATCCAGGAGCATCTGAATGATCCAGTCTGGTCGGTGAAGTTGCTGATAGGGCTTCAGAAATGCATTATGGAAATGCCTCCACTGCAGTTGACGATTCATAATTTGAGTTGGCACTTGAAAGTCTTGAAACGAGTGGCTAAAGAGGGTCAGATTACCCAGAGAAACACCATTTACCTCCTTCTGAATATTCTAATCAACTCCAACTTGTGTGAAAGGGGCAACTGGCAGGTTGGAAACGCAGTTCTCGCCGTTTGTCGCAATCTTTTGGAGCATCCCTCCATTGATCAAGTGTTTATTGAGTTGGCTGACCTTTTGCAATACATATCGGTACATTATGATGACACGGACATTAAGGAGCACGCTCGCTTCTACTACACACTGCTAACCAACCTTTCATGGGAAAAGCTGACAGGGATTCTCGCCAAAGGACTTGATGGAGGACGTGCCAAAGAGCGGTCGCATTCTGCAATTATGGCTGAAAATGAGGGGATCGCTAGTAACCTGACTGTGCACAAAACTAACCGGCATGTTTTACAACTCATCAAGGTGCAAGGAGAAGCCTCACAAAGGTCTTTGGAAAGTTCAGAGATGTTGGAGACAACAGGAGAGGCTAAGAATTGGTTGGAGGTTTATCAAGGACAGTTTCAGACATCTGGATTTGGTTCTGAGGTCACCTTGAGATACAGTCTGACTCATGCAAAAGACACCGATCATTTATTCGATAAAGTGTTTACAATTTGTCTGCATTTTGAGATGAAAGACTCAAATTACGCAAAGGTAAATGACATACATGTACCATGTGTGTTCAGAGATAGAAAGCCACCTGAGGTCCAAGTCAAGCTCAAGCCTTTTCAACCCTACCCTACTACTTTATGTGTCAGTGCCATATTTACCACCCAAGATGGACGTTCTTGGCACAGCCGACTGCCTGATGTGAGCGTTTCGTTCTCTGAGATATTCCTCCCTCTGCCTTTACCGCCAAACACATCCTGTGAATGCAAAGAGCAAGTGTTTGACCGCATTTGGGAGGCCGCAGCCTCTGGGAATCCTGACAAATCAGCCATTAGTCTTTTCTGTTTCAAAACTGGAGATGAAAGTCTTACTGATCTCATCAAGACACATTTCCAGGGTTACCTTATTACAGATCAGCAAAGCAAACGATTTTGGAAAGTACTGTTCTTTCTTCCACCCACGTGCCATGTCCTTTTGAAGATTACCCAGGCTGAAGATGCTATTCAGGTCAGCATCGCAACGGACAACTGGGAACTGTTACCCTTTGTGAACTCTTACCTCCAAAACATTACTGATCATTGTAGCACAACAGTAACAGATGGCTAAACAGATGTATTGCAGGTGTTCATTTACATAGTTGATTTTAACCAGTCCAATTTATTTTTATGACTTCCTTTTTTTATGTAACACCATCGCGTCTGGATATAAAATCGCTGACTAATGTGTTTAATAAAATAAATATGAGCACATGTTATGCTGTTTTATGTAGAGTAAGCAGTGAAAACCTACTGCTTTATGAAAAGAAAAATCAATATAAGATACTGAATTAATGATTTAATGAAAACAACATAACCAAAAATGTATGCAGCTCTGAAAAAAAAAGGGAAATCTGACACATTAAATGCATGACGGAATGACAGATTTACAGGTCCAGTAATAGTGACAAGTGACAAAATTTTCAGTACGCAGAACTGGCGATTTTAATTTGCCAAACTATTTCTGTTAACAAACAATTATTTTAAGACATGGTGGCTTTCATGACTAGATGAGACAGTCTGTGAGTGAGCTGCGCCCTTTCACTGTGAAAGACCTTCAAAGTTGGGCTCAGTACAGGCTGGTAGAGCAGTTTGTCTGTTCAACAGTTTATCCATGATGCCAATTTCAGCATCCCGCCTTTCAACCTCCTCTTGTGGGGTCCAAGACATGTCATGTTGGAGTTTGTATGCACCAAGGAACTTGTGAGGGCAACTAGGACCCCATTCCTGTAAGAGATTAAATTAGCTGTTAAATATTTTATTTTAACACAACTATTTGTTTTCTGGTGGTCTTTTCTATATTTTGTTTTTAATTAATGACTACTAGTTGGTGCCATCCAGTTTAGATTGACCTCACTTCTCATGCCAACTGATGAGACCCAGACACTCATAATGTGGCAATCAACTCACCTGTGGAGACAGAATGGAGAAATACCGCTGTCCGGATTCACGCATGTAAAGATAATACATGTTTCCTGGTTTCTTCACAACATTGCATGCAGCATGGTGAAGCTCGGCATCTTTCTTGGCATCTTCTAAAACCTAAAGTGCAAACACAAAATGATTTAACCATTACTTATTTGTCACTTGTTAGATTTTTAACACAGATATGTAAATGTTAAAGGAATAGTTCACCTAAAAATGAAGATTATTTTAAAATTAATCTCCCTCAGGCCACCCAAGATGTATATGGCTTTGTTTCTTAATGGGAACAGAGTTGGAGAAATGTAGCATTACTTTGTAATGAATGGGTGCCGTCAGAATAAGATAAATACACCACAGTAATCCACACTCACTTGTGAAGTAAAAAAAAAGCATGTTGGTGAGAAACAAATCCATCAAGGTGTTTTTAACTTCAAAACTGGAATCATGTTGATTATTTGAAGATTGTTTTTATTAACTGTTTGGATTCTCATTCTGACGGCACCCATTCACTGCAGAGGATCCACTGGTGAGCGAGTGATGTAATGCTACATTTCTGCAAATCTGTTCTGGTAAAAAAAAAAAGAAACTCACCTAAATATTGCATGAAAAAACAAAAAAACACTTGATGAACTATTCCTTTAAAGCTGCACTAAGTTACTTTTGTAAAAATATATTTTTTGCATATTTGTTAAACCTGTCATTATGTCCTGACAGTAGAATATGAGACAGATAATCTGTGAAAAAAATCAAGCTCCTCTGGCTCCTCCCTGTGCTCCTATTGCCATTTGCAGTTACGGAGTGCTCCCGTTAAGAAATAACCAATCAGAGCTGCGGTCAGTAACTTTGTTTGTGTTCAAAATGTAGAAAAATGTATATAATAAGCGAGTACACCATGAATCCATTTTCCAAACCGTGTTTTTAGCTTGTCCTGAATCACTAGGGTGCACCTATAATAAGTGTTTATATTCAGACTATTTTAGATTGCTTCGGGGGTACCGCGGCGGAGTAACCCAGTACCTTTGTGATTCTTCATAGACATAAACAGAGAGAAGTAGTTCCGGCTACAATGTTCTTCCGCAAGACGCAAGCAGTTCTGTTTATTAACAGCTAGAACGTCAAAAGTTACCTACCAAGTCTAGGGACATTTGCGGTACTGCTGTAAAACAAAGTGATCATTTGAGTGACAGTTCAATCTCACCTTTCTTGCTTGCTCCTGAAGGTATCTTATCTGTTCAGCAATTACTGTAAGTTTGTTGCAAGCATTGGCTCTAATAAAGTCATCTCCCTAAAATTCCCAAAAGAAATAAATAAATCCATGATTAAAAAAACAACAACAACTGTATATCCATATGAGTAAAGTAATAGAGCTAAAGCATCACTTACTTTCTGTACTTGCTGTGCCAGAGCAACTAGATCCATGGGATCCCCAACACGGTTAGTCTGGTAGGGGCTCACCAGTGCCATTCCACTCGGGTTACTGCTGGTCTCCACCAAAGTTACTATAATATTAACATTGTTGACATGTAAAATAGTGTTGCACAGCACAGAGATGATTTTAGTGGCAGATTCCACTAGAAAATGCATGTTAAATCATGCTCATCTTCCAAAATGGCCTAATTATTATAGAGAAGAAGATTCTGCTCGATTTGGGATGATCACATCCTGAGCAAATGGTCTTTAATTGTAGAATGGGAATGAGTGTGTGACAACGAGAATCATCTAAGACAACGGGATGTCTAACTTAATTTACATACAGAGCACAGCTGTTACAACAGAAGCAACTTCTTTTACATTAAGGGTAGTAAATTGTAACTGTAAAGAAGGTTTTTTAGAGTTTAAGATATTAACTCCGGTGAACCCAAGGTAGTTCATATACTTTGTCACTGCTATGCATCTTCACTTAGATCTTCAACATCCTATTTTTTTCTTACAATATACTACACCATTGCCATTATAAGAGAAATTCAAATAAGAGATTGATATATATATATATATATATATATATATATATATATATATATATATATATAATAAGATATATACTTGTTACATAGTAAGAAGAAAGACATCTACACTGATATCAGGCTCCTTTATTCTTATTCGGAGGTCACAGTAGCCATATGGATCCAAACCATATGGATCACCACCTGGAGACGACCTCTACAGCCCTGAATGTCAACAAGAAGACCCCCAGACACAAATCCCCTGATTGCATGATGACTGATTGCACAGACACTATTGGAAAAGAGCTGAACTGGATGATGACATCACTGAATCATCAATGAACTGACTTTAACTGGAAAAATGACTCTTTGTTACTGTCCCCCTGCATTGATGACAAACTTTTTTCCTGACAATGTAGAGCTGCCTTGACACTATCAGTATTGTATAAAGCACTCTCTCTCTCTCTCTCTCTTAGTATGTATATATATGTGTGTATGTGTGTGTACGTTATACATTATATTATATATACATACACACACACACACGCATATATATATATATATATATATATATATATATATATATATATATATATATATATATATATATATATATATATATATATATATATATATACACACACACACACACACATACATACATACATACAACAAAGGTTGTTATTTAACAGGTTGGATAACCTCTTAAGAGTGAAAGTAAGCGCCTCTGGAGGTGCAGAGTAGATCTACGTGGTGTTAAGGTTTATTTATTTGTTTATTTATTAAAGATTGTTTTAAAATAAAAATAAAGGCAAATAATAACTTGGTGAGTGCTGGTAGCTTAGTACCATGGCACTGACTATAATGACAATAATGGGACATTTCATAACATTACAAAAATGTTATCAACTTACACCAAGCACATATTTTGTCACTTTTAATACAATGGATCTACAATATTTAACCACTGTTTTGATCATTACTATGGTGCGGTGGAATGACTGACTCGACCAATTCAATAAAACAGAAAACCTAAACTAAAAATATTTCCTGAATTTACCGTTGAAGGCACTGTCTTACCCGTGGTGGTTTTGTTGGGTTGTTGTGGTAGACAGATTGTTTTATCCATTCTGTAATTAAACTTCCCGTCGCGCTCAACAAATTAACACGAGACTTCTCACCGGACTCACAAAACAAAACACGGAGGAGGAGTTTCTGGGGTCCTACTGTGTTTGATGAATCGAGTAGTAGTCGTGATAGTTGCCTGTGTACAAATACCTATATTTTTGTCATATAATACTTTACACACATATTTAATGAGTGTTTAAACTATAGCGTATGTTTCTAAAATAATGGTTTTGAATAACACAATGCACATTCATATTTATTATATCGATAACTCAAATACAAAGCGACCATGCATGTTTAATGGTAGACTATTATGTAGATTGCAGAAAATGTAGTTATGTGAGTTTTCTGCAGTTATGAAAGATCAAAGTTTGAAATTATGAAACCAAAAAACTGCAAGTCCGTGCATTTTGCACTATACCTTTGGACGATTCCTTCATATTATCTGAATTATGCAAGATGTTGCACACAACAACGACAGTACATCCAGGTTAATTTATTTATTTATATGGAAAAAGGTCTCCGAATTGTAAAAACAAAAATAATTAATTATAAATAATTTATAAATAACCTTATAAAGCATAATTTGTAATGAGGGAAAGCTCACGGGTAATTTTATATATATATATATATATATATATATATATATATATATATATATATATATATATATATATATATATATATATATATATATATATATATATTATTTATTTTTGTTAAATTGAACATTCAGTAAAACTTAACAATAACTCGATAAGATAATTGCATTAGGCTAAATTATGCTTACCAGACCAATATCAAGAATACTACATTTTATCATATGAGAACGTATACAAACTGCTGATCTTTTAAGAGGTAAATTATGTTTCCTAATGACTTAATAAAGGTCACTGTAGTGTTAGCCAGCTTTTTTTTATTCCAGACAAATGAATATAAGGCAACATTTTACAATAAGGTTCCTTCAGTTAATGTTATTTAGCCTATAATAACTAACAGAAACAAACAATTAATACATTTATTACAGCATATATTAATCTTTGTTGATCTGAATGAAAATACAGTTGTTTATTCATGTTAATTCACAGTGCATTATCTAATTTTAACAAGCACAACTTTAGATTTGAATAAAGCATTATTAAATGTTTTAATTCACATTAAGATTACATGCTGTGGGATTATTGTTCATGCTTAGTTCATGTTAACTAAAGTAGTAAACTAATGAACCTTATAGTGAAGTGTTACCTAATGCAAAAATAGAAACAGACACAACTTATATTCTGGATTACAAAAAATAAAATAGCCTAATAATAATAATAATAATAATAATAATAATAATAAAAGTCAAAGAAAAATTAAAAGAGCAAAAACTAAAATTGCCAACTCAATTCTAACTGTTTCTGTAGGTCTATATAATTTATGTAGCCTATACCGTATAATTTATGCATTTTCAACTAAAACTATAGAGTATTAATACTTTCTAGTTTTAGTTGAAAATGTGTCACTCAAACCTTTTAAATCCGTGACTAGACAACAGTGGCCCTAAATTTCTCAGCTCGCCCCGGCCAGGCTTTCACACAGTCCTGGAGCTCCACCCTCTCCAAAGACTTTCGGAGATTCTCCAAAACCGAGTCATACCTCACAGGCCTGCAGTCTCCGAGATGTGGACCTCACTGTCCTTGATATCAATCCTATCCAGTGTCCATTTCACCTTGTGTGACACTCAAGCCAATGGAGTATTTGAGCCGTACGATCTGCTTTTTGATAACGCGGTGGAGGCGTATTATAAGCAGGACTGGCTGGCTGTGATCCTGAACATGGAAAGGGCTTTGCGGAATAAAGCAGCGCTGCGTAAAATCCAGACGGACTGCCGCTTATCCTGCGCGGATCACACCGCTTTCGGGGACCCTTTCCCAGGTGTGGGTGTCCCGATCCCAGGAACCGGGGCCGTGGAGGATTTAGCGTTTTTCCAGAGGATTCTCAAACGGGCCGATTGTGTGGATGCATGTGAACGCGAGAAAATGGGACCACCGACACTCCATAAAGTTAGTGAGACTATAGAGCTGGAGTTCAAGAAGAGGACGCCTTACAATTACCTGCAAGTAGCTTACTTTAAGGTAAAGAAGAGGCCAGAAAAATGCATGCAAAATTGTTTATAAAAACGCAAAGGCTTTTAAAAAAAAAGTAAACTGGCATAGGGATAAAATCAGTGCATCTCATTAGCATAATGCTTTTCAGAAGCAGCTTTTTGTAAACAAAGAATATCAAGTTATCAATACATTCTATCAGTGCATAAAAGTGCATCAGATGCATTTGATCAGATTTTGTATGCAAGATGTATGCGTTTTCACTGAATGGTTAACCGTTTAAGAAGCTCTTCCACGTTTCCCCAACCCCCCTATACTGTGCCACGTCTTTAGGTGGAGCCTTGCAGAGTTTTAGAACTGCCGAGGGGCTTTAAAATACCACTGCCTTGGAAACTGATGGTTTAAATGAGATATACATCCTCAGACCACTAGGAATAATGAAAAAGCATCATTGTTGTATTAAAAAAAAAAAAAAAAAAAAAAAAAAAAAAAAACTATAGTATCAACATGAACAGTAAAGTCATCACACATTTCAAGGATTGCTTCAATGACAACAGCACTACTTTAATGATAGTCATTAATTTAAAATATCATTAAAATATATATAAAACTATTTTTTTCTTTTATGTTCACCAAGGCATTTATTTGAAAAAAATAAAAACAGTTGTGTTTGAGTCTTGAATATTACTTTTAATCAGATTACTTATGTTTTTATTTATTTGAAAGTTTTATTTATATTCTAGGACCAATTCTGTTTCGCTAAAGTATAACTTGGAAAGCATGAGTGTTTTCTAACCAAATATTTCTTTGCACTTACAGATAAACAAGCTTGACAAGGCAGTTGCAGCAGCAAATACATTTTTCATAGCAAACCCTGACCACGTAGAGATGAAACAGAATTTAGAGTACTACATGATGATGGCCGGGGTGCAAGAGACAGATTTCAAGGACCTGGAGGAGAGACCGCACATGGTACGAACAATGTTTATTAATTTGAATACGTCTAGAATTTGTCCATACAATCTTACCGCCTTATAAAATATTTATAACTGCTGATTTCCAGGCTGAATTTTTAGAGGGCAAGATTCATTACAGTGCAGAAGATTTTGCCCCAGCCATTGAGCACTTTGAAGCTGCTGTTGAAGAATATTTCACTGCTTATGAAGAATGCAGAGTTCTTTGCGAAGGAGCCTTCAATTATGATGGTTACAATTACATGGAGTACAACGCCGATCTCTTTCAATCTATGACAGGCACGTGGTATTCTGATGCTTTTGATTTAATAAACACTAATTAGTGCATAACACCAAGTAGTGCAATTATTTTGAAATATACTAATAGTAATGGTATTTGATGTCTCATTTGATTTCTCCCTTTCTTGAATGTAGTTCTGTTACACTAAATGTTTTATTAATATGGATATAATATTATTTGAGGGATTCACGTCTATGTTTGCATTGATCACAGATCATTACCTTCACGTTCTGAACTGCAAACAGCACTGCGCTGTGGATCTGGCATCCACCGCTGGAAGAGAGAAGCCTTTTGAAGATTTCCTCCCATCGCACTTTAACTATCTTCAGTTCTCATACTATAACAGTACGATGCACTCATCATCAGCAGAAGCATATTCAGGACCAGACTTCTGTGTTGTTATTGACTAAAACCAAAACCAATATTGCTTTACTGCTGTCTATATCGTTTTTTAGATTTTTATTTCAGTTTTAGCTATTTTAGTACGTCAAATTAAAGTAAATTAAAATGAGAAATGTTGTCTTGGAAATTGTATAGTTTTAGTTTTAGTTGTAGTTAACTACCCTTATTTCAGTTACTGAAATAAATCTGCAATAAAATAAAATATTAGATAGAAAAGCATAAACAAAATACGTTTTTTTTTCTTTCAATTTAAGTTTCTTCCATTTCAAATAACGAAAATGTTTTGTTATGAAATAAATTTTCGTTAAATATAAGACCCCTGGTTTCAGTTAAATAAATATACAACAATATTAGATAGAAAAGCATAAACAAAATAAGTTTAACTTTTTAAATATATATATATATATATATATATATATATATATATATATATATATATATATATATATATATATATATATATTATTACAGTTAATGTTTCTTTTATTTCACATAACAAAAATGTTTTGTTATGGTTTTCATTTTAGTTAACTATAATGACACTGGTTTCAGTAGTTGAAATAAATCTACAATAAAATTGAATAGATAAAAAAGCATACATTTGAAAACCATTGCCTTTGCAGCTAACTAAATAAGTTGAAGTACTGAAAGTACACAATTAATAACACTGAAAAATACTAAATATCAATATAAAAAGTTAATTACAAATATTAAAAAATATTTTAGTTGTATATAAATAATGCTAAAGGAACACTGCAAGATTTATCAGATTATATATCAGTATATATATATATATATATATTATTGTATTTGTGTGTATGTTTTAGTAGTATATTTAGGTACATCAAAGTTTGCACAGCAGGTAGATATTTTGGGGTGTTGCTAATAAAGTCAAATTTTTTTGTGTACTGCTGAATGTTTTAAATACATAGTGTATTATTTATATCTGAGTTCATTTTTAAAGGTTTAACCTCTTGGTCTCCCAGGTGAGAAATACGAGCAGGCCATTGAGTGTGCTAAAACATACCTGCTCTTCCACCCTGAGGATGCGGTTATGGCTCAGAACCTGGCGTACTACTCCGCTGTGCTGGGAGACGACAAAGCCGTCAACATTACAGCCAGAGAGGTGCCGTCCACACGTGCCACTGATGATAACTCAATAATTGATTTCCAATGGAAATACATGATGCAACATGGTGCATGCTTTGAGTGCAGACTTCAGATTCATTTTGAACTATATATATATATATACTATTTTTCTTCGTTGCAGGTTGTTAAGCAGCACATTAAGAGGTCTTTGCTGGAAAAAGAGCTTCTTTACTTTGGCTATGAGATGTTTGGTAAAACATTTGTTGATCCAGTAAGTGTATTAATATGTGCTATGATACCCATATTTATTATAAACATAGTTAGAATAAAATCTCATTCTGTCCCAGGACACATGGACCCCTGAGGACATCATACCTAAGAAACTAAGAGACAAACAAAAGTAAGTGTACCTTTGTTGTTGCATGTGATTTATTTACACAAAAGTTCAGCTGACCTGATGTTGGTTTCCTCTGTGCACGCAGGGCGGACAAAGAAACAGCTGCGAGGATTACAGAGGAGATCAGTAACCTTATGAAAGAGATCGAGACACTTGTAGAAGAGAAGAGTAAAGACTCATCAGACCTGGTCAAGATGGTAAAAGATGGTAAGACTTTATAAAATTCAACATATGTGAAGGGATAAGCAAGTTACAAGACCTGGTCCTGCAACTGGTGCTTTTTCAGATATCAATCCAGCACCTACTCAAGAAACTGCCAACAAACTCCCGGAAACCCTGACATCCTCATCTCTGAACGGTTCCCAGCGGATCGTCCTGGATGCTGTAATCACATCCGACGAGTGTCAGGAGCTTCATCGCCTCTCAAGTGTATGCTTGACATTTCTTTCTATTTCCCAGAAGATAATTTGTATTTTCTGCAGTCAACTAAATATTTATATTTTCTGATTGATCTAAATCTCGCAGGAAGCAGCTATTCAAGATGCTTTTAAAGCAACACCCTCCCCTCATTCGGCGAGTGAGATGTTTCAGGATATTATGGTTCTCAAAGCTCTACAGGTGACACCTACGTTACTGAAGGACTTAAAAAATCCTCTTGAATTCAATGAAATTATGAAACTAATATTTGCACCATGTTAAAGGAACCATGTTAATCAGTTAAAGGAACATGCAACACATTAATATTAAATTATGTTTCTATTTGAATATATTTTAAAATGTAATTTATTCCTGTGATGCAAAGCTGAATTTTCAGCATCATTACTCCAGTCTTCAGTGTCACATGATCCTTCAGAAATCATTCTGATATGCTGATTTACCTCTCAAGAAACATTTCTGATTATTATCAGTGTTGAAAACAGATGTGCTGCTTAATTTTCTTTTTTCATGATTCTTGAATCCTGAATAGAAAATACAAAAGGACAGCTTTTTTGAAATAGAAATATGTTGTAACATCATACAGCAAATCTCTTTTCTTTCACTTTAAATCAATTGAATGTGTCCCTGCTGAGTAGAAGTATTAATTACCTAAAAAAATCTTACTGACCCAAACTTTTGAACAGTATTAAATGTATAAAAAACATAATGAAAATTAAAGATGCTTTATTGCACCTTAAGAGTTCATGGAATTGTTCTATTAAAAGATTCTTTATATTTTTAAAATGGACTCCACACTAAGGAAAAAAAAAAAGACCTGTTCACTAAAAGGTTATTTGAGGAACAAAAAATGGTTTATTTTTTTCAGTATATATGAAAATAATATCCTTTATGGTATTAGGCAGATTTAAATTTAGTAGACTCTGTATTGCAAATACAAATGTGATGCTCTTTGATTTTTCTGGAAATATGTTGACTTTCTTTACTGGTATATTGTATTTTAATTCATCACTTTAAAGCTTTTTTTTCCTTATACCTTGGTCAGGAGGGTCTGGTTCCCTTGAAGAGTGCACGTTTGTTGTCCGACCTCAGTGAGAAAATTCGAAAGGTTCTGGAATCCAACTTTGGTCTGGAATCGCCTCTGTATTTCTCTAGCTCAAACCTGGTCTGCCGATCTGCCATCGGTAAACTGGCTTTTTTTCTGAGAAATGCACATTATTTTTGCATCTTGAACACAGATCTATTTAGTTCGCAAACAAGCTTATGTTGGTCTCTCTTTCAATCCAGAGAAACAGGAGGAGCGCGCAGACTGTCTGCTCATCTCAGAGCTCAACGACTGTATCAAAGATCCATCAGCATACAGCGATCAAGGCTACAGGTTTGCCACTTGAGGAACCAGTCTAGCATCATGGTTATTTAGTTTATAGTGTTTTCACTAATACATTCTTTTTGTTGCTTCGTAGTGCCATTTTGTACCTCAATGACAACTTTGAAGGAGGAGATTTAATCTTCACTGAGTCAGATGCCAAAACAGTCTCTGTAAGATTTCTAAATATTTTGCGTTATTTTTATTCAGACTAGAGAGCTGTGTAGAGGAGTAACTAACTAAGTAAAATAAGTAATGCTATTAACATGAAATTACATATTTCAGTAATGTAACTACTAAAAAAAATTGTAGCTACTAATCTAACATTATACCTTGGAATATGCCTTTACTGTTGCGTAGCATTGGAAAGTCTATTTCATTTTAGCAAATCAGTTTTTCAAACAGTTCATTTCAATGAACCATTTCAAAAAAGAGATTAATGTATGCTTGCTTTTTGTATTTAAATAAATATTGTATTATTTATCCCTATTTTACGGATTCCTGTAAACCGAGTCAAATATGGTTTTATTTACTTTAAGCGCACTTTTGCTTGACAAACTACAATTTCAAGGTATGCTTCCCCAGCAGTTATTTTAGACTTGGTCGAGGTCAATGCAGCAGCTTGTTCTGTTAACTGTGTTGATAAAATGTGCTGTTTTCTAAGACCGATATTATTTGATTCTACCCACTCTTCAGTCTGTAGTGAAGCCTCGGTGTGGTAAAGTCGTGGGATTCAGAGCTGGACAGGAGACCCTTCATAGAATGATGGCAGTAACCAAAGGACAGAGGTGTGCTGTAGTGCTTCGGTTCACTCTGGATCCTCTTCACAATGAAAAGGCAAGTATGACTTTCACTGCAGTTTTGTGAATGGTAAAAAACAACAGGATTAATTGTAGATTTAAACAGGATAACTAAGACTTTCATGGGGTCTGTTGCCGTGTTGTTGTTGTTTTTAACCAAGACTGTTAAAATATTTAGTTAATTTAGAAATAAAGCTGAAATAAAATGAATATAAATAATAAATATTGAATTAAACAAAGTTCAACTGTAAAACGTAAATGTAAATTAGAAATGTGGCATTTGCAACTAGTTGAAATAAAATAAGTTGATGTACAAAATTACTAAATCTAAATAAATTAATTAAAATTAAATAGAAACATTCAAACTAATTATAAAGTTACTAGAACTCAAAACTAAAATTTATTTAAATTATCTAAAAATATTTAAATATTAAAAATATTGAATATTGAACAAACTGAAAAGAAATAAGTTGAAGTACAAAAATTACTAAAAAAATTAAATGAATAATTAAGCAAAATAAATGTTAAAAATGACAAAAGCACATAACAAAATTACTTGAACTTAAAACTAAGATTTAAATAAAAACTGAAAATATAAAAATAAAAGCCAATTCAAAGTATATATATATTTAAAAAAATCCTATAATAGTATAAATGCCACAGATCGGTTGACGTTGTAGTTGTTAAAAGTTCCCTCTTTGTCTCACCTTGTTGCACTTTGTTGTGTCTACAGGAACGTTTACAGGCTGAAGAACTTCTGAAAAAGTTTTCCAGCCCACTTGAAGCTGATGTCCAGAGAACAGGAATGAACAGTGAAGCGAAACCCTCTGAACCTGAAGGAACAGTTTCTACTAAGACAACTGAAAAAGACACAGTAAAGACAAGCACATCTGCAGAACAACCTTCCACAGCTACAGAGGATAAGAAAACTGACAGCAAAGTGGTGAAGAAAAGTGAAAAACCAAAGGAAAAAACATCAAAAAAGCCAGCAAAAAAAGAAACCCAAACAAAAGCTAAAGCAGACAAAACAAAGAGCAAAGAGTCAGACAAAACAAAAAACACCACAGCTGAGAAAAAGAAATCAAAAACAGCTAACAAGACAAAACCTGTAACATCAGACAAAAAGAAGAAAACAAGCAAAACAACTGTTAAAAATACTGCAGATGACAAGAAAACAAAGCCAACGACCACAGAACCTAAAGACTCTATAGCTGAAAATCACAAGGTTGAGTTATGAGCCTCATGCAGACTAGCTTCTGTGTTTTATTCTTTCTTTTTTCTTTTTTAATAAGTGATGGAGGACTGCTGATGGATCTGTGTTTTTGTAAAAAAAAAAAGACTCTGAAATACAGTTGTGAAATTTTGTGCTCCTTGATGGCAGCTTTCAGAGATTACATTTGCCACTTTGCATTCCCACAATAACTAAATAAAAGCGACATGTTTTTAAATTATAACAATGCAGTATATTTTTATTGAGTCGTGCAGAACTCACATGATGCTGAGATGTTGTAGGATGTGGTCATGATGTGCTCGTTTCCCCTTCTTAAATAATTCATTTAATTTTTCCCCCACCTATTTCATTATCCATAAATTAATTCTGTTTTCTACAGAACAGTGACTTGGCAAGGGATTTAGTCCATGCACTACCGTAACACTGCAGTAGGTGGCAGCACGGTTCTGAGCGTCTGTTTTACACATTTTCTGAAATTACTCCAAGTTGTTCCCACCACCACCTGTTTGAGGAGTATACACACACACACACACACACACATACAGGGGCGGATCTAGAAAAATATTGATGGGTGGCGAGAAGGGGGCAGGAATTTTTGAGGGGTGGCAACATATGGCAGACGTATATATACTGAATTTAGTCACAGTTATCACAGATTGATGATAAATATATGTGCACACTACAAAAGGACACAGGCTGCCATTTAAAAACTTTATCTCATGCAATCAATGTCTTGCATTTGAAACAGTTCATATAAGGAATAAGTGACCATACCCAATAAGCACCACACACTCACTAATGCATACAGTATGCATCAGCATGTATTTAAGAGCATTATAAAAGGTTCAGTGTTATCAATATGTCAATTTATTATAAGAAACAGTTATAAAGATTTTAATAGTCAATGACATTTCCAGCTGGGGAGATTCAACTGATTTTCTACTGTTTAGTGTTAATCACCATCTAACTCAACCAGTCAAGAGCTACATTTAGCCTTAGATGTTATATGAATATGGTCCCTGAAGCATAGGTTTTATTAGCTGACAATAATAATAAATAAATAAACATTATAGTGCACAAATACAAATGTACTTTTAGAAATTGTTTCTGAAAAATATGGTGTTATTGTTTTGGCAAGCTTAAATTAAAACTTCTATGAAAACTTGTGTGATATTCCTTCAAAATAATGTTTTAGTATATCTTTTTTTTTTTTGAGTATATTTTACTAAGCAATTTCTTACATAATTTCTTTGAGTTATACCAAAATTTTATTTTGACAAGTTGTCGTAAAGACATTGCCGTTTCTGTCAGTCTGTGTATATGATACAAATGATTGACGATAGTTTTATCAAATGAAATGGTGAATTCCTCTCATAGCGTGCTGACGTGCACGTGTAGCTTACATCATGTGTCAATATAGTGAAGAGCTGAAAACACCACGCGCGATTCAGTGTGTGTGTCTGTGTGTGTGTGTGTGTGTGTGTGTGTGTGTGTAGTAGTAGAGCACACATTTCCAGAGACGTGTATAACAACAACTTAAGGGTTCCCATAAACAGGATTGTATTGTTGTGTCCCCCTTTCTCAAATATGATGATGGAAAAAAAAAAACTACTAAAGGGGTGAAAAATAACTTTAATCAAATAAAAAATGAATAAATTGTATTATTTAGAAATCACAATTGTAGCTCTCGACATTTACCTGTGGCTATAACTTTATTATGACTCTAATTTATTTTATAGTCTCAAGCATTCAGAAATCATGCAAAAGGAAAAGCAGTTTTACTATGATAAAACCCATGGTTTATTTTTGTAAGGGTTGTGATATGCACGTTTTTTGTTGAAGAAATTATAAAGCCTGTGTCATCTGTAGCAAAAAGGTGGCCAAAAATGAAAGATTAAGTGAATATTTGAATGAAATGTTTGGTCAGTAGCCTGCAGCAATCACATGGCATTTGTAATAACATGTACATAAATTGTTTATTTTGTATTTGCCTACATTATGTATTTTAACAGTGTTATAAATAACCAATCATTATTGCCTCATTATTTTTTTATATAATGCATTTTAAGCCATTTTAGAGGCTATTGATGGCTTAGGTCTGTTTTTATAGCAACAACAACAACAACAACAACAACAAAATATTACAGTTCGCGAATCATTTGAGTCCGTTTGGGAGTTCAAAGTGGATTCGCGAATCATTTGAGTCAGTTTGGGGATTGCAAATCATGTGAATCAGTTCGGGAGTTCGTAGCGGGATCGCGAATCATTTGAGTCAGATGGGGATCGCGAATCATTTGAGTCAGTTTGGGAGTTCGGAGCGGGATCGCGAATCATTTGATCAGTTCGGGAGTTCAAAGCGGGTTCGCGAATCATTTGAGTCAGTTTGGGGATCGCAAACCATTTGAATCATTTCGGGTGTTCGTATCGGGTTCGCGAATCATTTGAGTCAGTTCAGGAGTTCAAAGCGGGTTCGCGAATCATTTGAGTCAGTTTGGGGATCACGAATAATTTGAATCAGTTCGGGAGTTCGTAGCGGGATCGCGAATCATTTGAGTCAGTTTGGGAGTTCGGAGCGGGATCGCGAATCATTCGAGTCAGTTTGAGAGATCGGAGCGGGTTCGCGAATCATTTGAATCAGTTCGAGAGTTCGGAGCGGCTTCGAGGATCATTTGAATCAATTCGAGAGTCCGGAGCAGGTTCGCAAATCATTTGAGCCAGTTCGGGAGTTTTCCTCTATTTTAAGTATTTTATTTGTTCTACTTTATGCCTGGTACACACAATTTTTTGGACAACTGCATCTGCAATTATATTCAAAGCTGTCTTTAGAACACCTACAATTACTTCTTAAAGAGTCTCCTCTTCCATCTGCTTGACATAGTCATTTACTGCTGCAAATAGATAGGTCTGAGTCCTTTAATTAATTTACTGGAAAAAAAAAAACACCTTTCTGAAGGACATCAGATTAACCCAGTGCAGTAATCATTATTATTAATATACATTATTAGACAATCGATTCTGTAAAAAAAGACAACTTTTTATATGTGACAAAGTATAGATGAATAACATTATCACCATAAAGTTGAAAAATGGTACCTGCTTTAAAAACAACCGCAAAGAACTCTTTTTAAACAGCTATTAGAGATACTGTATTTCTAAAGGAATCCAGTGAGTCAATCATGGTGTGGAGTCAAATCTTTAGCATCAGGCAGATTTGAGGTCATGCTAGTGTACTCTTCAAAGCTGACACATGTACCTTTTAGCATGTAGCTTTTAACATTTTAAATTTACAGTCTTTCTCTTTGGGGAAAGGCTAAAGATATTTGATGATCTTGACTCATATCCATATTATGGTCTTGTATGCGTTCCAGAATGAGGACGTTACTTCATCTAAATTATTTGTTGCTATTAGCGATAGCATGCATCAAATCATATTAAATGAATGATGACTAAACTTTCTAGGATAGCCTACTATGCACTTAATGTTGGTTTGTTGTTGTTGTTTTCGTGCTTATTTAGAAATGGCTGTTTAGCATACTTAGAATTTTCATGCTAACCAGTAAACAATATGGTAAAAAAATTGGCTAGCGAACCAAACCCCATTGTTTTGGTGGTCATAATCATAATCTTTTGAGGAAATGATAAGCTGTTACACCATGTCCTTGCTGGTCACTGCAGTCTTGGGTTATTTGTTGACATTTTATCATTTCCATCTAAAGTCTTTATATAATGCACAGTGCACAAAGTTTTAAAGCGTAAGAGCAACTGATTAATTTCATTCTAATGAGTTTTGCTCTTATTTATTAGGTCACAGCTTGCAAAGAGGCATTGAATAGTCCACCTGGAAAGTGCCGGCAACTGAATAGTGGAGGTGAATGTGAAAGGTGAACTGTGGCAGCTGCAATGAGACCCCTCATGTGTCTTTACCTCCTCTTGTTAGTGGCACAAACAGTTCTTCTTGTGTGCCTCCCACTGCTGAGGAGTGGGCAGAACTAGCCATGAGCAGAATGCCAGGGACTAATGGGTACAATGACTCTTACAGTCAAAATGTTACTCGAAGGGCCTGTTACACTGGGTGGAAAGTATATTTAAGCACAGTATCAATTACCTCTAGGTTTTTTCATATTTTAACTTTAACCAAGGGTGTTATACAAACAAACAAACAAACAACAAAAAACTATGTTTAATTAATTTTTAGACATCAAATAATACCTGTAAGATTTTTTGTAATAATAATAAAATTGTTATTGGAGTAAGTCTTTCTACCACATAATCCATTGTCTTGCTGTTTCATTGTCAATACACAAACAAATATTTCAGAATTTAGTTATCACAACTTTAATTCAACATTAGAATTAAAAATAATGCATTGTTACAACTTAAAAAGTAAGTGTTCATGTTTGCTTTAACTTTAGTTTAGCTATAAATTATATCAACAAATTCCAAGATGTTGTATCTAATTGTAATTGTCTAATTGTCTAATTGTATCTAATTGTCTAATTGACTAATTGTATCAAATTTCTCAAGGAATTTGTGAATGAAAATGATTTCAATCTATTCATCAAAAGAATCCTGAAAAAAAGTATCACAAGTTGCAAAAAATATTAAGCAGCAAAGAAACAAAAATAAAAACACTGATAATAATTCAGCATATTAGAATGATTTCACGTGAAGGATCATGTGACACTGAAGACTAAAACGATGATACTGAAAATTCAGCTTCACAAGAATACAGGAACAATCACAGAATAATTACAGGAATATTGTATTATTGTATTAAAATAAGTATTTAAAAGTAAATAAAGAAAAATGTAATCAAAAAATGCAGCCTTAATGAGCATAAGATAATTATTTAAAAAACAGCAAAAATCTGCAGTAATAGTACAGAAGATCAGCACACAAGATCAGGACAGTATATATATAGTACATTTCATTTGCCTTTTCGCTTCTGTATGTTTATTTTGTCGCAGCATATTTATATCTCTTTACATTTTATTTTTTATTCCTTAATTTTATTACTATGTGTCTTGCAATTTATGTGCACTACACAAAATATACACTACTAAGTATGCTTTAAGGAAAGGGACTTAATAGCAAAATACCACTTCAGTACATCATCACCAGTGTTCTTCTAATCCTTTGAGGAGAAAGTCTTGTTGGTAGGTTTGTTGGCGGTTATTAAAGACAGCGAGGGAAACCACCCTGAAAATGGCAAAAAGCCATTAGCGATGACCACACACTCCTGACTTCATGCTAATATGTTATAAAATATACCTGATTTTACATACCTTAGGAGTCTACAGTGTTGTGATTGCTGGTGTCCTGGTGCCTTTACTGTTACCACACATCCATTGTCTTTTGTCTGAGCTGATGAGATGTAAAACAAATGCAAAATAATTCAGAGTTCAATGGTAGTGTCTTTAGAAGCAGTTTCTGTAGTGTTGTATGTTTTCTTTTTTCATCTTCTCACCCCACACATGTCCATCTGACCCCTTACATGAGGACATTGACTTGTGTGCATAATTAGCATCGTTGTTGGCCAGTTCAAATTGTGACGTATATCACTAAAATGCTTGATTTATTTGTGTTTTGATGTTCATGGAGAAACTGTCACATGAAGTTTGTTTGCATGTTTGGTGGCGCACTCTTTGTCCTTTTCTCGAGCATGTGTCTTCGCTGTATGCTGTCTTTGTGTGGTGCTACCCGCAATGTCACACAAACTCAGGGAGACACAGACCACATTGTCTGCCTCAGGGATTGTGTTGTATGTGGCTGGCTATTGTTAGGATAGAAACGAAAAGCAAAGCCTTAACACTGTGACTGGCATACGATACAGTATTATATGTATATATGCCTTTCATTTAGAAGTTATCCGAGGTCCGTACCAAGCGGTATGAAACATACTCTGTTGTGTCCATACAAGATATTTTGTATTACTCCATTATCAGACTTTTATAATGGCAATCACCCCTGAGCCTTATGGGACACAGAGGGTTGAATTCACTAAACAATCTGTGTCTCATTCACTAACACGGATGTGCAGTACTACATGCATGCATAATTTAATTAGGATGGTGGGATTGGATATTTTTTTTTAGTTAGGTTTAACGTTCTTGTATTCAAAAATGGATTGAGTGTGAGATTTTACTCAATAAAAAAGGTGATTAGTTCAGTGTTGGCATCTTACATTTTTACAGTAAGGTGGGATTTAGGGCACTGCGCTTAATGTCAAAACCAGGTCCCATGATAAGGTCATCTGCAGAGAATTGATTCTTCCTGTAAAGAAATGAGTAAAAGGGAAAGAAACCGCCAGTTCCGAGAAGTCAATGATGTGCCCTTTCAGAGAGGTGTCAGTTGAGGCTAAATAGGCACAGTTTTTCTTGTTTTCTGTCTATTCACAGAAAAAAAAAACGTTAGATGAAAGTGAGGAGGTTGAAAGTATCCATTAGTGGTTTCCACAGAGACAGACTCAGCACGTCTCTCCCAGGGCAGGATTTAGCCGGACACAGCAGGACTGGTCCTGACAAAATTAATTCTAACTTTACTGTTTGAAAAGGTGGCCGAAAAACAGCAGCTAACAGGAGCTGGCATGGAATCAGCCAAAGTTTCCATGAGGCTAGAGCAACAGGACAAAAGTTACAGACACAAATCAGAGTGTTAATCAGTTAATGGAGTGGATCTTAACACATTGGCAAGCTTTAATGACTTATTTGAATCAATTAAAATTATATTAAAAGTTAACTTTTTAGATCTTTGCCATGTCCCGCAGTTTATTTACCAGAGCGAGTAGCTAATCTCTAATGCAATGAACAACATTTATGCAAGTTCTGAAAATAAAAACATCTGAGTAAATGAATATCAGTGGTGTTGGTGTGTCCATCTATATCAAACTATATGTTTTCCCCCCTCATAATCTGTAGTTTTTCTTGATCTTTTTTGACATAGAAATACTGTATGACTGGGTCATTTTAAGGTCATTTTGTTAAATCATTACCCTGACAGCTCTCATTCACTACAATCATAAATACACAAAAAATATTCTCATCTCTTTAACCAAGTTACTTAAAAATGTAACCAAATCTTGTGTAAACTGGGAGAGAGGGTGGCGTTGTTGGTATATTTTGATGGATGGCTGAATGATGACTTCAGTAGTTACTGCAATGAACTCTTGTCTTATTTCCCCTAAGACTTGGATCATTCCGGTGCCGGGCTGGGACAGGCCCCAAGTCAGTGCGATTGTGCTTGGGGAAACCAAAATGCTCATCCTTACTTGCTGGAGGAGGGAATGGCTTGTCTTCACATGGTAGGAGGTGCAGAGAAACAATAGAATGGTGAAGAGAACTTCATGGTATCTTTGAGATTGCATTTGGAAATTGGATGGAAATTAATTAGCAAAATGGGGATTTAGGTATAGCAAAAAGGTTGAGTCTATATAGTTTAACACTTTGCCAGCCGTCTCCAGCATTTTTGATCTTCACAATATTTTTGATGGCCCCCAAAATATTCTGTGGTATGAATATCTGAACATGCAGTATGTCAAAAAAAAGATCAGAGCCTCTGCTTTTAAACAAAAACCTGTCTTATTCTAGGATTTAAAAAAACAAATAATTTTCAACGCTTGAATGTGGTTGAGTTTCATGAAAAAATTATATTTTGAACAAAAAGCTGAGAAAATTGCATTTTTGTCAAAGTCAACGTCTGGATCGGATCCAGAATGCTGATCAAAACATAGATGGAGTAGATCGCCTCCATCAACACCCCAAAGCTTCACAGTCTTACACAGCTTCCTGGGTTGGCATTTCACTCGGTAATGGCAGATTTGATTTACAGTATATGTTGTTTATTGTTTCATAATGGCGTTCTTTTACATATGCATCTGATTATTATTTTATTTTTTTTGCGCTTCTTCTTCACTGGGTTTTGATCCAGACATTCGGTACTCTTTCTAAATATGTGTAATAGCACCTCCTATCATATAAGAGTGAAAACATGCAAAGCCAGAAAAATGTTGTCAGTCGTGGGGCAAGAGCAAATGGAACCATTAAAATTACAGAATTAGTGTGAAGTGTCAGTCAGCCAAGTATGGTGACCCATACTCAGAATTTGTGCTCTGCATTTAACCCATCCAAAGTGCACACACACAGCAGTGAACACACACACTGTGAACACACACACGGAGCAGTGGGCAGCCATTTATGTTGCGGCGCTCGGGGAGCAGTTGGGGGTTCAGTGGCTTGCTAAAGGGCACCTCAGTCGTGGTATTGCCGGCCCGAGACTCGAACCCACAACCCTAGGGTTAGGAGTCAAACTCTCTTAACACTAGGCCACGACTTCCCCAATTATTAGCAATTAGCAATTTCTTGTGGGTCTTTCCAGATCTGTCAAATAAAGATGTTGGGTTGTCACTGTCCAGAATTAGAGGCACAAATACAGGAAAAAGGAAAATTTTGCCACCGTATTAGATATTGCTTGGACAGTGTTCTGTTTTCTCTGGGCGGCAAAATGCCCTTATACTCTTTGAGGTCACTAAAGACCTAAGGGCCGCCACATAATAGTGGATTAGCCCAACACATTCCCCTTCTAATCCCCCATTTTCAAGCCCCTGCATCCGACCAAGCTGCTCTGCCCTGGGGCTTGGACCCATTTGAGGGCATGTTGATGTTGGCTACTCTCTCCCTCCCTCCAGCCCAGGTGGAGACTCTCGAGCAGAACTTTCAATAGGCACCACTCCAGCCTGATGTTTTTCTGTCGGTCAGGTGGAAGAGGCAATTCATGGGCCATGGGAAACAAAGAGCCCATCCGGACCTAGATAAGTGCATAGCCAAATAAGAGGGACCCCTGTTGTTCTTGTTCTTTTCTAGACGTCGCTGCCGTTGAGTGGACACTGATGTCTTGAAAAGCAGGCTCAACACGAACCCTTCAAATGTACATTATGGAAGGGGGACATAAGAAAAGATCCCTCTATCCGAGTCTGATGAATGCAAGAGGCTTCCTTAGCTGTATCCTTACAATAAAGGCAAAAGAAGGAAGAGTGGGCAACGACAATGGAAAAAGCAATTATGGGAACGGGTAATAGGGGTCGGGCCACAAAAGTCTGTCCTTTCCCATGTCGGAGTGCATGGCGCAGGTCCCCGTCCTCTGGGAGGTCTCTCCCATGCATTGGGAACACTCGGGTCTCGTTAGCTGGAATATGATTTGGTATCTTTGATCACGTCAGCTGACTTTTAAGCTCAGCTTAGTGTTGTAAGGGCCTGGAAAAAGAGGAGTAGAAAAATGGACAGAAACTGACCACTTTCTTTAATGCAAGGACAGATTTCGTGCTTGGCGCATGTTGATGGCAAATCTGGAATGGGGTCATTCAGCCACATATGGGTTTCAGAACGATGATGAGAAGAGGCGCTGTCACATGACACAGCCTCTTTGATCATGCATGATTTAGACTGTTCGTACAAAATGAAACAATTTTTTGTTATATTCAACATTTTCTTAGCAACTTAAAGGTGGAATAGCCTTCAATTTTGCTACTTTTGCCCAGATTATCCCCTGATTAAAAGTCTGGAGTAAGTAGCTGGGTTTCCGTTACCCTGCTTTTATGAGCATTTTGAAGTATAGCATCAGATTTGAGTGATGGAAACACTGAAATTCGCAAAAAAGTTTTGACAGCCGCTTGAGGTTTTTTGACTTGTTCAAAAAAAGGGTTATTGCAAATAATGGGACATGTAAATGCATTTTGTGAAAATAAATTCCTCCAAGCATATAAAAAAAAAAGTAATATGACTTTGTGCTATGGGGCGGCAAATCCTGACTAACCAGCAGACCGATCTTGTTCCACAGCATCTGAAATGTTGTTATATGGTCATTCAGAAATGCCTGAGCAAAGTCTGTCAAAGTATTTTTATATAATTGCATCCCAGAACTGTTAAACAACTGTGTTCCCAAACAGCAGCATCCACCTCCGAAAACAAAAAACAAATTTATTGTGTTGCGTCTACTCATTCAGAGGTACAAATATATATTTTTTTAAATAGGAAAATTATTATATTCAGTAGATTATTCTACTTTTCTTATTGAAGTATATAGTGGCAGTTTATCAGGAAGTATTCTTTTTGACTCGTTGGATGGAAACGTTACTTGTTCACATATGTTTTGCATGATATTACAATTTTATGAAGTTAAATTCACAACTTTGGATGGAAACCCGGCTAGTATTGACTCAAGCTAATGAAAGTCAGAGCCAGTCTGATGATTTTGGGAATCCAATGCTGACAAACTTCACAGAAAAGGGGATTTTATTATTATTATTATTATTATTATTATTTTCTTATTCAGACTATGGTTCCATCCATTCAGAGGATATCAAACATATTTGATATTTTGAGCTGATTTTTATAACACGTTGTTTTCATTTGTCATGCATTTCCTAGTAATGAGGAGAATGTTTCTTTGTGAGTTTGTTGTAATCAGTGTGCCATGTAAGCAGACAAACCGGATATTACGCAGTTAATGCGAGTTGTTCGTCATTAAAAAAGTGACGTCAACTCAGGTGGACACCACCAACTGATATCACATGACTTATAATAGGCATGAAGTTCGCCCAGGCTGCAACAAGGGCTCTCCTCTTTTTTCTCCGTCGTACGAGACCAATGTTTTGCTAATTTTTTCGTTGACTTTTCAAAATATTGTGGAAAGCAAAACACTTTATAATTTTATTTGCATCTGCATCCATTCTATTTCGTGCTTTTTTACTTCCTTTTCCGGGTCATAACATTTACATTTGGTAGTTTCAGCAGTGTATAGTGTAAATGCAAAAATCGGATACGGGTCACTTTTAAAAGATCATGTAAGTGGGTTGTCAAAAAAATCGGATATAGTCAGAAAATCGGATTTGGGCATCAAGACCTGCAGTGTAAATGCAGCCTTAGATACTGTATTGTAAACGATAGCAGTTGAATTGACTGTAATATTGTACATTGTTTGGCATTTCAACCTTAATGCAACACAACAAACATATGAATCTACATGCGTATTGTTGCAGAATAACATGAGTCCTGTAGGCATTTGCGCACCTCCATTTTGCCATAACTGCAAGTAACTTTCTCTTTTTACTCAAGTCTGCTATCTACAGAGGTGAAAAGAAGCTTTGAATGTCTCATTGCTAATTAGCCTGCAGTGAACTTGACCAGATGGTCTTTTCAATGGTCAAAGTTTCCCAGAGAGCTCCTAAGCCGCTAAAGTTTGGGCCAGTGAAGGAGGGGGACTTTCACTACAATCCACTTCAGTTTCACCACTGCTTTTTGTCTCTTCTATCTCCATCCATATCCATACTGCTTTATACATTGCAATGCAATATGATGCAATATGTGATCACTCTTCTTTGCAGAACTGCTCAAGTTCAGTTATAACTGATGGTGAGTGTTTGTGGACTACAGTCTTCAAGTCATTGCACAGATTTTCAGTGCAGTTAAAGTCTGGACTCTGACGAGGCCATGCATGGACATTCACCTCTTTCTCCTTCAACCACTGTGTGATGAGTTTAACTGTGTACTTTGGGTCATTTTCATGTTGGAAGATAAACCTTCTTCCCACTGACATCTTTCTGGCAGAAGGGCAGCAGATTTTCCGCTAGAATTTGACATTGTTTTGCTCCATCGATGTTTCCTTCTACATCACAGATAGATCTCTATCATAGTAGATTGTTTGCTTCATTTGCACTACCAAGGACTGAGATGCTCCAGGAAAGCTCTTTTCATGCTGAGTTAATTAAAATGTCCACAGCTGAACACAGCTGAAAGTCAAATAGCTTTGTTTGCCATTGAGAAGGTGATTAGCTACACTTGATTGAGTTTACAAGTCATTTTTAGGAGGGGGTGATCCTTTTCCCAACTCATTGATCCTGTTTTTTTATTTATTGGTTTTATATCTTTCACTTGGATGTTATAAGTTGCACTGAGTATAAAACAGCTGGATAAAACAAAAACTGTGTCTGTCTTCATTTCAGTCTGCAAAACAACAAAATGTGATCATTTTAAAGAAGAGTGATTATTTTCTATACCCACTGTAAGTCTGCAAAATAAGCCATTCTTCTTTAATGCCTACAACTCAAATAATTATTAGGCATGTTTTTCTTTCTAAAAATGCCCAAATATTTTGGAAAGAACTCTTAATTTTCCCCCAGATAGGAATAAATGCTGGTAACTATCCTGGAAACCAGGATTTGCTTTACCCCACAATAAAGCATGTCACCAATATAATAAATGTTTCAACATTATATAAAATGTGTCATATGACTTATATAACCAATCAATCAAAATAAAATAAAATGAAACATTTGACACAACAGTTTAAAAATGTGGAACTATTGACTATATCCAGAGGTAGGCTTTATCTTAGAAAATTGCGCAAAAAATGGAGCCGTAAATGCAAAGGAGGATCAGAGACGGAACGAATAAAAAGAAGAAAAGCCCTGGCCACAGATGCAGCAAATTGCTGCAAAATCCCAGCCATGTTCGCCAGTAAGGGAGCAGGTCGGTCAGAATTACATTTATATTTACTAGGTATGGGACGGTTCACTGAAAAATCTGAACCGCTCGTTTAACCACACTCTTCTACAATGACAAAAAAGAACCCTTTTGGCACAAAGGTTCTTTAGGCTATTATTCATTCATATATTACATTATACTGCAATATTTTGTATCTGTAATTAAATTATTGTTTGTAGTAACTTAATATCACATTTTAATCATGTTGATTTTTGGAGAAAAACTGAAATGTCACTCTTCGTGTGATATTGATTAACTACATAAAATTATATAAATATATACACTTTCTATCCCCATATCTTGAATTTTGTGATCATTCACATGCATTCATAAATTTATTTGAATACACCGAAAAATGCAGTGAAAGAACGCACTCAAAATGAACACGTGCACTAGTATGACTTCATCATGTAACTTTACATTAGCCTAAATGCGTGCACTTTTTAGGCACGATTTGTTTAGTTTTCGAAAATACTTGATGATGTTGAAAGGAAAATCATTAAAACAGCCATACAATCTGCAGTATGACACATACGGCCAAATCAAGTTTTTTTTATTATTCTTGACATCCATGAATAAAAGTCATATGGGTTTGGAACAACAAAGGTAAACAAGTAAATGGTGAAAGAATTGTTTTTTTGTTTTTTGGGTGAATGAATGCTTTAATTCTACTGATAATTGTTTTCAGTTATTTGTGCTATGCCACTTCTAAATATTTCTCCTTATATGAACTGTCTTTTGCTAATTTCAGCGAACAAAAAGATCCAAACTTTCCAGTACTCCAGTGTTCTGATAATCCGCTTTCCACCCAGTCCCAGGAGGTTTGTCTGTTTTATCCTTCTTCACTAAAATGTCTTAAAATTGCTTGGTTATTGACCAGTAATGCTAGGAGATTGCAGATATACAGTAGGAATTTTGTTATTTACTACTTTTTTCAGATTATATTAAACCTGGAAAATATTGGAGAAGATCAATTAAGTTTTCAGGAGCACATTATTGTGATAAATGCTGAACTACATAAAAGACAACCTAACTACACAAACATATCAAAAATCTAATGAGATGCGCTCTTTTTAAAAGAGTTGATTTAATGACAAAATCAACATGAGAGGTCATGGACATGTTCCCATTTCTTCGGTTTCCACAACTTGTGAGTATTTGTTTTTAGTGTTGTTTCTTTTGAGTTTAGTATTTCCACTGCATTTTCAATTTTTTTTTTTTTTGTATGAATAAAAACGGTCAAAAAATTTGTAATGAATTTTTCTTTCTATTTTCTTTCTTTATTTTTTATTTTTTTGGTAGCTGCTGCATGAAGTGAAGATGCGGTTTGGGAAGGACCTTCATCTTAATCTAGAGACTGCTCTTCAAGTTCTAAACAGTTTACTTCAGCAAATTGACACAAACACAAAAAGTATGTTCTTTTTTTTTCCTTCAAACTAGTTATGTTAACATTAGTTGCTTGGTTTGTTGAACGGTTACTGTAACAAATCTATTTATACCATGGTTTGTCTGAATATCTGATTCTGATCTGCTACAAGGTGTGCATTAAAGTACTTTGTTTCACAGGCAGTTCCAGTCAGTTTAATTACAATTAAAGTTTAATGTGCTGCTGCTGCAGTGATATACATGCAAACAAAACACTTGCACACAGAGATCGGAGATTAAAGTAATGTGAACTGAGACATTTTGCATATAATTTATAGTCCAAAATGCAATTCTGTTTTATATTTGATTACTTTATTTAAATTCTGTACTTAAAATCTAATGCAAGACCTACCTAAAATAAACCTTAAAGTCAGTTTATTTTATTTGTATCTTTACTCTGTTGTATTTATTTGTGCTCTTGCTCGTAGTTAGAATATTCTTAATAATATGATAATATATATATTTTTTGAAAGTATCGTTTTTCCATAAACATAGCACATACACTAATATTTACATAATCATTTGGCAGACAGACGCTTTCATTCAAAGCGACTTACAAGAGATAAAATAAAAATAAATAAATAAAAAAAAAACGGGGTGGACAATTAAGCTTTTGAGTCAGAGCAGGAGCCTTCAGGAAAAGTTTAAGCTATTAGCAAAACTAAAAATGCTAGCTATACTCTTAGAAAAATATATGTGCTTTTATGATTTAAAGATCATCAGTAGTAGGACTGTGATCATGGGGACATACAATTGATGGCTGCATAATTAATATAGATTATTGAAAGTTCTTATTTCATATTGCAGAAACTCAATGTGCAGAGTGAGAGAGCGGGGGATTCAGGGAAAGATTATAGAGACAGTGAATGCCTTGATACTTCTTGATACTTCATTTGATTATTTTGGCGTTCACAGTTTAAGGATTTTGATTTATTTTTTAAGTATAACTCAATTCAAACAACTGAAGTAAAGAGTTTAGCAGTCTGGTGGACACATGAATTGGGTGGTGGTGACTGCAGCAACAGAGGTGGCCTGGGGTAGAGTCAAATATTGATACAATATGAAACAAGCATTCGGTTAATTTACTCTTTCTTTCTGTCTATTTATCTCTTACGTTGAACGCCGTTAATGTTGGATCTGTCTTGTTAACCTAGTGGGTTTTGTGCAGGCGCATACAAGCATGATTACATGGTATTTTAATCCATGCAGAGAGATGGGCTGATGAGCTGTTTGTAAAAGGGTTTGTCTGAGCTACATAGTTCAGTGAGACCCACTCAAATGTAAACAGCAACCCTGGGGTGATCTGTGCATGGGATGGGGGTTGGGATTATGAATTCATCTTCGTGCATGTGTGCAACTTGTATTGAGAGATGGGTTTGTGGATAAATGGAAAGAAGGAATGGATCAGCCAGTCTTGTGGTCTCATTGCTATCTAGATAATTAACTCCTCTCCTTGTAATAACACAAATCCCAGGGGCCCCCGAGTGAGAATTCGACCCCTGACTCCATGTCGGGATGGACCATGGGGGCTAATCCTGTTTCAAGATGATGCTTCAAAGAAAAACCTAATGAGACGTTTTGGAAAACACAGACCTGCCCCACTTCTCTGAGGTCAATGAAATAATGACTTGTTTTTCATGAGTCCTTGCTCACAGCCCTTGTGTAAAAGTTCTTAGACGCCAGATTAATTATCTAATTTAAAATGGTCCAAAAGTTGATTGCAGTTTGATGTCTGGAGATAATCTTTGTGGTGTTTTTGTTGTTGTAGCTGTAGCTATATGCTTGCCAAATATGTTGGACAGTGCATTGGGTTCTGTCGTTTTCCTCTGTGTACTTTATTATTTGTAGTGTTTGATTAAGCATGCATTACTATTTCTATTTCTCATATGTAGTGTGAAAACTGAAGTATACAATTTTGGTGCATATCTCGTCCGATACCATTTATGCTACATACATGAAATATATCTCAGATCATGTGACCTGTTGAGGAGAAGTGTGCTGTTAAATTGATCCAAGACTTGGACTCTTGACTTTTTTTTTTTTTTTTTTTTGAGAAAATTAAAACGATGAATCAGTGTAACAGGTTGCATTAAGATGTTTTAGTTCTCTCAACTAAATATTTAAAATAATTTTTACTAAGCAACACTACTTTACCAATATTTTTTTCACTATAAATGCAAAATTTCTTATTTAGTCAATACATTTTTACAAATTTATTATTCAGCAAATTTTCGATCAATGCCAAGAAACAAACCACAATGATAAACAATACATTGACAATAAACTAATGTAAAGAATGTAAAAAAAATAAGTCACTTTTCACTTATTAAGAATTTTCAAAATGTATTTATATAATACTTTTCAAACTCACAATTCTGACTTATTTTCTCAGAATTGAGAGATATAAAATATTTTTTTCTTCTCAGAATTATGAATTGCAACTGCAAATTTACGTCTCACAATTCTGAGAAAAGAAGTGAAAACTGCAAAATATGAACACAATTGTGAGAAAAAACTCCGAATTGTGCAAAAAAGTGAGAACTGTAAGAAAAATAATTTTGAGATATAAAGCAATTACATTTACTTATTCGGTCACACTTTATTTATAGGTGCAATTTTTGCTATTAACAAACCATTAATTATGACTTTTGCCTCAATAAACTCCTAATTTGCTTCTTAAATTAGTAAGGTTGTTAAATTCAGGATTAGGGATGTAGAATACGGTCATGCAGAATATGTGCTTTATAAGTGCTAATAAACCTCTAATAGTCATGCTAATAAGCAATTAATTTAAAGTGAGAATTCGACCCTATACTAAAGTGTTACTTCTTTTACTTTTTTTTTTTTAATTCAATGGAACGTGCTTTCATTCTGATCTATAATAAATCAGCAAAATTGTTCAATAAGAAATTGTTTCTTCAGACAACTGTGCTTAATGGAACAATGCGGGTAGTTGGAATAACATTTGGGTGAATACAGTAACATTATCTGAAAATAAAATGCAAAGTGCTTTTTTTTTTTTTGTTTTTTGTTTTTTTACAATGCGGAAGACCTTAGCAACAGCATATCAGTGCCTAAAGCATCATGGTGACATGGTTGCATAGGCAAGTCACTCGCATTTTCTTCTTCAAAGACAATCTAGTTTTGGTGTCTACTTTTGTCACAATTTGTGCAACTGCACTGTGATCAGACCCAAAAGGCGCCTCCAGAGACTGCTGTGTGTTTCCCGGTGATTAAACCGAGCGGGTTCCCATGGAGATCCTCGGAGCTGTCACAGGCCAGCCCCTAAATCTCCACCACAAGCAAGAGTTTTTGTGTTCGGGTGACACTTCCTTTCAAACAAGCACAGTTTAAACGCTGATTTATGTGCCACTGTAGTGCTTCACAAGGGTCAATACAGGAACAGATTCAACCGGGCAAAACAACTTCACCCAACAGATGCCGCATTTCTGACACAGGAGCAATAACTTTAATCCACATGACTGTGAAGATCTGAAGACACTTGCTCACTTTGAGAATCTTATGCAGTTAGGGCTTTGTGGCATATCACACCATCCCACTTTTGCGGGTTGACTCCACAAGTGACATCTGGGCTTAATTAGTCCCTCCTGCCCTTTTTTCAGGAGGCGTTTCTCTTCACTAAACCACCAATCAGAGAGTAATCATAGGCCTGGCACTCCACCCCCCATTGCATTCACTCCATCAAGGCTTTTTTTTGTTTTGTTTTTTGTCTGTGAAGTATTCTTCGTCCTTTTTTTCCCCCTTATTCCCGCTGCTCTGCCTCCAGAGCACCATCCAGAAGCACTGGTGTGTGACAAGAACAGCTATGAAGACAGTAAAGCAGTGCTCAACCACTTCGTGACGGCAACCCAAACACTGCTTTCAAAGCCAGTAGAAGCTGGGTACCTTCAGAGAGGAGATTTGAGGGACTCAGTTTTAGACAAAATCAAGGGATGTCACAGGAAGCCTACAAATGAGAGATACTGAAGCGCACAAGAGCTACAAAGGGATACGGCGAGTGACCGAAGAGTTGTCGAGAATCAGACAGACTTTGACTGCTGAGTGAGTTGGATTTCTTTGGAATTCTTAAGGGAATTGCAGGTGGCTGAAGAACTTCACTGAACTCAGATTAATTCTTCACTAAAACGAAACTTTAAAAAGGACAATTATGGCCAACTCTGGGTTTCAGCTTCTGGGCTATTTTCTCGCTTTGGGTGGATGGATTGGCATCATCTCCACTACGGTGCTGCCCCAATGGAAGCAGTCCTCTTACGCAGGGGATGCCATCATTATGGCCGTGGGCTTGTATGAAGGCCTGTGGATGTCCTGTGCATCTCAGAGCACGGGCCAGGTGCAGTGCAAGATCTTTGACTCCTTGCTCTCTCTGGATGGTAAGTACTAATCAAAAGTCTATTAGAAAAGCTATATGTCACTGCAAACCTGTATGAGTAAAGAAAGTGCACATAAAAAGGTATTTTTATGTTGTCTCTCCATGTATGAACAAAAACATTCTTCAAAATATCACCTTTTGTGTCCCAAAGAAAAATAAAGTCAGTCATATAGGTTTGGAATGACTGTTTATTTCTGAAAAAAACAAAAAATAAGTTTTCAAAAGGGTATTTTTACAGTGATGCCACAGGGGAACCAGTTGGGTTCCCCAAAGAACCATTCAGTGATCAGATCTTTAAAAAAAAAGAACATTTTAATAATCTAAATAACATTTTTGCAATATAAAGAACTTTTTATGCAATTGAACAATTACATGGATGTTAAAGGTTCTTCATGGAACCATTGATGCCAACCTGACATATAATTCATATGTTGAAGCTTGATATATATATATATAAACTTTATATGAAATAATTAAATCAAGATTCTTTGGCTAGAGGAGGTTGGTGGCAGAAAAGCACAATCAACAGAGCTGCTGTGTGCACATGGATTTAATTAACTAGTTTAATCGATCAAATTAAAATATGTGCATTTTGACATGTTATAATGAAAGTCTTATGTGACACTAACCTCACTGAGGTGCTGACTCTACCAGACTGTTGAAATGCCATGGAATGCAATTACATGGCGATGAATCAACGTTTAGCGCCACTGTCATTGTCAATTTTGTGGTGACTTGTTACGTCTAATCAGAATCAGTCACTTCTCATCTATTTCTGGGACGGCCCCGGGAAAAAGACGTCTCAAAAAATCAATTATGAATGGTGGCTGATGATTGCACATTTGGGAGGATTACATTTTTTTTTTTTTTTTTTTGACAAATAGCATCACATTCACATCTGTTTGTGATTTGTGGTTAAATATTACAACATTTTAGGCAGTGACAAAACATAACGGTTCTGAAGAGTTATGAAACCCTTTCAAAACAACAATAGCAGAAAATGTAATAGAAATGTGGAATGGTTAAGAGAAAACAGTTTGCCATCGTATATTCTGCATCATTGATTAAATAGCAGCGTATTGTCTTGAAGTGATGAATGGCAGTTGTGTTGAGAAGAAAAGGCCAGTGTTTAGGCAAACACCAAAGAAATGTTCAGAATGCACATCCCCACACAACACACAGGTCGTCTTTATTGCTCTTTAGAAGAGATTTAAGAGCCGACATCTAAGATGATTACATTTGTTGTTACAGAGTTACTGACTGATAAAGTAAAGGTTCCAAAAGGAACCAAAAAGTTCTGACAGCATGATGTCATTTAATAACTTTGTTCTACATTTATGCATTAAGCAGACACTTTTATCCAAAGTGACTTACAGTGCATTCAGGCCATACATCTTTTTTTACCAGAATGTGTGTCCCCTGGGAATAAAACCCACAACCTTATGCGCTGCTAACTCAAAACTCAACCACTGATCCACAGGAATATGTTGTGTTCTACAAGGAGCATCCACTAGTGCTTTAACAAACACTAAAACCAATTTGTCGAACTGAAGAACCAACAATCTACAAGTATATTGCAAAATCAAGAGTTTTTTTAATCTCCAAAGAACCATACAGTCACCTCAAGAACCTTGTGAAGCCCAAAATGGCTCGTTATAAGAAGAATGTTTTCTGCTGAACCTAAAATGCTACAAAGAACTGTTGAAGAACATTGTGTTACTTTGAAGTGCCATTAATCATAGTCATAATTGCTGTAGGCTTTGTTGAAGCACCACAGAAAACACCACAGCAATGTTGTCTAAAATATTAAGTATTATTGCCACTGCTTCATCAAAGAACAACTTTCCACATTAGATCGTACAGACAACATTCATCTAAAGAAACTTCACAACTATTGTCTGCTTAATTACTGTTAGGTTTTGTGGAATATCATTTGGCTTCCATAGAATCTCTGTGACAGACACCCACTACTCGTACACAAAGGCTGCACTCAGTACTGTATTACTAGTGGTGGAATCTGTAACCCTCGGCCCACAAAGGGTGACGGGACCATCTGATTCCACTGTCCCCCCTCCTCTCAGCCTTAGGTCATCTGGTTGGATAGTGGCTACAATGTTCTGGCTTCTGTACGTACAGACAGCCGCCCACAAACTTATATTGTTTGCCCTATCCAGCAGAAGTTCTAGTGTCTCTATTTTCTTGAATAACTGTTATTATGTGCCGACAACTAAACACAGTGTTTAGTATAAAACAACATCTCCATGAAGCACACTTAAGCTAATTCAAAGTTAGAAAACTTGCAAGCAATGTGCCCAAAGAAATACTGCATGCAATACAGACAACAATGATATTGTTTTGGTGTGTATATCTAAAAATGAAAGCATAAAATATGAGCTAAAGAAAAAAGGAAGAAGTTTGGCCACGTACAAACAAATTAAAAGGTGTTTATTTTTTTATGGTATGTTTAGTTTAAGAGACAGAATACCAACCAAAAATTCAAAAAAAAAAAAAAAAACACATTGTATGAAGGTTAGAAATTTATTTGCATTTCAGTAAGTGAAATAAGTATTTGATCCCCTACCAACCAGCAAGAATTCTTGCTCCCATAGACTGGTTCTGTGCCCATGTGAAACACAGATTAGTCCTGTCACTTTAAGAAGTTACTCCTAATGTCAGCTGGTTAGCTGTAAAAGACACCTGTCCACACAATCTGTATCTTCCATTTCAACCACCATGGGAAAGACCAAAGAGCTGTCAAAGGATTTCAGAGACAAGATTGTAGATTTGCACAAGGCTGGAGTACAAGACCATCAGCAAGAAGCTTGGTGAGAAGGAGACAAATGTTGGTTTGATTTTTCGGAAAAGGATGAAAAACAAAACAACCATCAATCGGCCTCGGTCTCAAGCTCCATGCAAGATTTCCCTCATGGGGTAAGGATGGTCATGAGAAAGGATCAGCCCCAAACTACATGGGAGGAGCTTGTTAATGATCTTAAGGCGGTTGGGACCACAATCACCAAGCAAAACATTGGTAACACACTACTGAAATCATGCAGCTCCCCCTACTCAAGAAGGCACATGTACAGGCCCGTTTAAAGTTTGATGGATATCTAAATGATTCAGAGAAGTCTTGGGAGAAAGTGCTGTGGTCAGATGAGACCAAAATTGAGCTCTTTTGCATCAACTCGACTCGCCGTGTTTGGAGGGAGAGGAATGCTGAATATGAGCACAAGAACACCATCTCTACAGTCAAGCACACAGGTGGACACATTGTGCTTTGCAGCTGTTTTTCTGCTAAGGGTACAGGACAACTTCACCACATTGAGGGGCAAATGGACAGGGCCATGTACTGTAAAATCTTGAATGAGAACCTCCTTCACTCAGCCAGAACACTGAAGATGGGTCATGGATGGGTCTTCCAGCATGACAATGACCCAAAACATACTGCCAAGGCAAAGGAATGGCTCCAGAAGAAGCACACTAATGTCATGGAGTGGCCTAGCCAGTCTCAAGACCTCAATCCTATAGAAAATCTTTGAAACAAACAATAAACCTTAAGGATTTAGAGAGGATCTGTAAAGAGGAGTGAAAAATCCCTCCTGAGATCTGTGCAATTCTGGTGACCAACTACAAAAAACGTCTTACCTCTGTGCTTGCCAAAAAGGGTTTCTGCACCAAGTACTAAGTCATGTTTTGCTTGGGGATCAAATACTTATTTCACTTACTGAAATGCAAATAATTTTTTTGGTTGGTATTCTGTCTCTATACATTAAAATAAACCTACCATAAAAATTACAGACCCCTTCATTTCTTTGTAAGTGGGCACAAACTAAAAAAATTAACAGGGGATCAAAAAAAAAGTTTCCTCACTGTATGTATATATAAAACTGTAATTAAATAAAAGAAATACATTTTTAAAAAAATCATCAAAAACAATACAAAAACCAAATTTAAGTGAAATGCATTCTATTGCTGTCAGTGGTTTTGATAAAACACATCAGCGACTCTCAGAACTTTCACTGTTGGTTCATTTAAACCTCTAAGTTAAGGTTGATCTTGAAAAGAAAACACATTCACCCAGAAAGAACGATCTATGCAAGCAGACAGCCAGAAAAATATGATAAGAAATGGAAACAAAATTTATGCAAACAATTGTTATCTGCTAATAAACTGACCTAGACTTTCTCACTTTTGGTTCTTTGTTCTAAATATTATATTTGCACAGCTAAGAACACCGAACATGGGTGTCAAAAACGATTATGACGTCATAAATAAGTGATCTGTGTGAGGAACACAGTGAAAGATGTTTTCAGTGATGTGTAAAGCAGCCCACAAGCACAAACAATAGACAATGGCCGAGCCTTGCATGCAGCTTCTCTTGAAGCATGTTTTCTGCCATTGTGCATGCGCTTGCCTTCCTTTCGTCCGTGCCAGGCAGTGCCAGTCTTGGCATTAGACAAGGGATTGTGGGAGGACCCTCCACACTTCACCCGGAGTCCGTCATTCAATCCTGACCTTGAGATCACAGTGTTACTCCGCATAACACTCTTCTAACAAATCAAGAAATGAAGCAAAACAAGGATGAAAGACCAGAAAAAAAGACCTTTCTTATAAAGCACTAAAATCCCGCTTCAAAGGCAGCCTCTTCACACATAAATCAAACAACAAAAGTCGTGTTATAATCTCTCCTCAGTTCTTGACTTCTTTGAGATACTGTTATAGTTATTTTATGGCTTCGATTCATGTTTGATGCAACACTTTGTCTGCAAAGGTGATTCCCATTATATGGTCATCTGAACTCTTCTTTTGAGGAGATGTGCATTACAATGCATGGACAGTTCAAAAGGATTTGTGGTCTGCCTCTATTGTGTGATTCTGAGTTGAAGTTGAAGTCATTATCAATGCTGAACTGGAATGTTAGCATGTAGCTGTCACACAAAAGCAGAGACACAGGCATTAAAAACAATCCTCCTTTGTAGGAAAGCCACAGTAATCCCCTCTGTGTGAAACATGTAAAAGAAATGTCACTCCTACAGCATTATGCATGGACTGAACACAGTGTGGGTTATCTGTGGAATTTTAATGTAGCGGAGCAGCTAGAGATCAACAGCAAACAATGCTCAAAATAGACAAGAAAAGGATGCTAAAATGTTTATTCTGATTTTAGGGAAAATTACATGTGCCAACATGATGTCTAAGTCAAAATTCCCCTTAAAATACCTATATATATATATATATATATATATATATATATATATATATATACACACACACAAAATTGATGAAGACAATGATTTGCAGTGTGTGAAATGTTTTGTCAGAAAAACTTATTCTCTTTGCTATTATGTGTGTTTTTTTCCAGTCCATATTCAGACGTGTCGAGCTCTGATGGTGATCTCAGTGCTAATGGGATTCATTGCTATCATTGTGAGTGTGGTCGGGATGAAATGCACAAAGGTTGGTGACAACAACCCATCCACCAAGAGCAAGATCGCCATCTCTGGTGGGAGTCTGTTCCTGCTCTCAGGTGAGGCTCCAACTCCACGCTAAACACACTGCGTTTTTATGTAGGTTTGGTGAGAAGATATAAAATTGTGTTTTCTAATTAAAACATGACCATTTCTTTTTGTAATGGTCAGATACACTGGATTGGTTTGAGATGATCATACCAGTAAGCTTACTAAGAAATGTGGAGCGAAAACATTACTACTCCTTACACAAGTGTTACTGTGCTAAGAATGAGTAAATTTTGTTATCTAGGTCAATGTCGCACAGACCTCAGTCCAGTAAATCATTTAGTGTAAATTAGTTTTGGAGAATAAATGGACATTCCTCCACTAGCCTCCAAATTCTTGAGGTCTGTTTTGGTCCTCGGACGCTATATCACTTCTGACCCATCTGACATTCAAGAGTAAAAAGGAAGTGGCTAGTCTGGTTACATCAGCACTTTCTGTAAAGGTTGAAAGTAAACAAATATGGACTCAATGAAAGTGCTAAGACTGTGATTTCTGTCATGTCTAGGTTTGTGTACGCTGGTGGCTGTGTCCTGGTACGCTACACAGGTCTCCTACCATTTCTTCGACCCAAATACACCCATAAATGCCAGGTAGGACAATAAATAGGTTTTAAAATTATGAGGGAAACGTTTTGTTGTTGTTGTTTTTAATCAGTTAAACATGTCATTCTCAATTATTATTAACCAATCAAATGTCACTGGTAAAAACAGGTAATAAAATGAAACTAAAAAAGTATTCAAACAAAATTATGTAAAAAGTCATATAAAACATATATGTACAGTATACATATAAATATACACACATACATTTTAAAGTATTGATGTACTATGCAGAAGTACATTCAATTTAATATGTAATACAATAAATTAAATATTCTAAATTATAAACAAAATACTAAATAGATTTTCCAAAGTTTTTAATAAAACAAAGAACATATTACTGTAGAAACTTTTAAAAGAAAATAAAATTTTTGTATTTCTATTTTAATTGAGTTAGTTGCTGTTTCTTTGCAATTATTATTGAAATTAAATATATATATATATATATATATATATATATATATATATATATATATATATATATATATATTTATATATTATTACTGTGTATTATATACATTTTGAAGCTGCTTAAATTAGATATTTTCCAAAAATGGTATACAGTAATTCTATAATTTATTTTATACACACACACACACACACACACACACACATACATTAACTGGCCACCTTATTAGGTCCACCTTGCTAGTACCGGGTTGGACCCCCTTTTGCCTTCAGAACTGACTTAATTCTTCATGGCATAGATTCAATAAGGTGTTGGAAACATTCTTCAGAGATTTTTGTCTATATTGCCAAAGATAGCATCACGCAGTTGCTGCAGATTTTGCGGCTGCACATTCATGATGTGAATCTCCTGTTCCACCACATACGATTATGACGTACGATACACTGATGTCACGGTTCGGTTCGGTTCGGTTCGATACGTTTTAGATACAGCAAAATGTAAAAACATCTCAACTTTTCAGAATGCCGCAAGCGCACCGCGGGTCATGTGACAAGAACCAACCAATCAGCTTCATCCTTTCCCGTAACAACGTTGAGAGCTCAGCCAAGATGAAGGAACAGCTGATCATAGTTGTATATGGATTGCAATTTTGAAATAAATTCAGTAGCAGAGCTACTGCAAGCGATTTTTAGAGCTGCAAATCCTGCACCAGACCTGTTGGTTATTGGAGGATCTTCTCATTTCTAGTCTGTTAAACGCATTGGCTATTTTGCAACGAGCCTTCAGCGTGTACTGAGTGAGCGAGCGCCTGCTGAGTAGCCTAACATAAACATATAAGATGGTGTTTTTTTCTTCTTCGGGAGTGTCAGGGGCGTTGCCTGTTACGTTGTTTGGGTTATTGGGCTACCTTGTTGAACGCATATCATTATATTTCTTTCTCTCTCTTTTTTTTTTTTTTTCAAATATAATTAATTACTCCAACGAACCGTTCGGTATACATAATGCGTACCGCGTACCGAACCGAAAGCGTCGTACCGAACGGTTCAATACGAATACGCGTATCGTTACACCCCTAATATATATATATATATATATATATATATATGTATATATATAGTAAATGTTTGTAAATAAGTATAAATAGATCACCTGATTACATTATCCTGTGATTGTTAAACAAAGGCGGGGCTTCTCTGTCTTTCAGGTATGAGTTTGGCCCCGCCCTCTTTGTTGGGTGGGCGGCGGCCATCCTGATGATGTTGGGCGGCTCATTCCTTTGCTGCTCTTGTGTTAACGAGGACAGAAGAGGACAGCAGTTCTACCGGCAATCTCAACCCTCTACAGCCAGGGAGTATGTGTAAATCCCAAAATAAATAAATAAATAACAGCACAGCATAAAAGGAGAAACTGTAAATGTAAAGAGCAGCGGGTACAAGAGACAGAGCTCTTCCCACCATGAACACACCTCCTCACTTGAACTGACCGTTTTATTCAGGTCCAAAACACACAAATGAAACTATCACATGGACAAATATTTACACTCTATTTACAAGCCTACAAAGAGGCTTGTGTACTTTTTTCAGAGATACTGAATAAGCATGTACCTTGCTATAATTTCATTTTCACGAACAATGTGGAAATTATGTACTTATACTGACATATACCATTTTCACAACATACCTTAATAAGCTTTTTAATTAAAGGTGCAGTATGTAATTTTGACAGCTAGTGGTTTAAATGGGTACTGCAGTCCAAATTCAAAATATTAGAGAGTGTTGTTGCTTCTGCATTGTTTTTTTTTTTTTTTTTCAGAGAAACAATTGTGTGAACTTAGCATATTTTCTAAATATTTGCAAACATATTATGGTATTTTATTCTTTAAGTACAGTCAAAAAATTACATACAGCCAACGCTATCTAACAGCCAATTTGTACATATTTTACCAGTTGGCTAATTTATACAACCTTTTGTACGATTTCTGCGAGGGTTAAGTTTAAGGGCAGGGTTGGGTGTGGTCCTTTATACAAATTCCTACAGATTTGCCACCTCATAAAATATGTATGATTTTTCACAAATTATATGGATTCATATGAGTGAGGTCATACAAATTTATATGAATTAGCCACCTTGTCAAATATATATACGAATGGCTGTGAGATCGAGTTGATACAGCACCTTTAAGGAAATACTATTTTTGCCATAAAATAGATTTTACAAACCAATGTTAAGCTGAAATTCCTAAGAAGTCACAATTTACACTGGACTCTTTTTTAAAATTAATTTTTGTATTAATTTAACAAGGTTTCAGGGAAAACTTCCATGTACACTGAAACAGTTTTTATGTAAAATTAATGGAAATAAAATCCGGGAACAAAGTCTAACTGATATAAAAGATTGCAGTCTTTATTTTGCCTTTTAACAAACTAAAAGGCAAATAAAGTCAAAAGAAAAATAAATAAAATGATTCAATTTGGGATACAGTGGCTATGTTCGGACTAGCATGCTACTCTTAGGGCCCTGATATACTCAAAATGAAGTTCTTTTTCGTACGTCGTTTAGGGGTAAAACGAATTTGAAGTACGTGAGCAGCACGGTACGGTATACTGTTATCGAACATCCCGACATCACCCACCCTGATAAAAGTGAGGTTTATATGAACAAGTAAATTATTATTTATTTTAATAAAAAAGCATCTGTTCATAGCAACATGGGTATGCTTGCACAAGCTCTGCAAATTAGCACTCCCATGAAGTCACGTCACATGTATTTACATTGCTCTTTATTATGCAGTATATATAGCTTAAAAGCAAACAGCAGCATTAAACATGAAAAAGAGCATCAGTGTTTCATTTCATCAAAAGCAAAACTTAATTTTTGCTACTATAAAGCGGTTCTCCACCGTGTTCGGTCTTTATCCATGGACATCTCGCGTCCAAGGATTCGACAAACGAAGTGAACCCAGAGAAGAGTTCCACGTGAAAGAAGGCGGAGCCTCAGCTCACACCTCTTGTGATGTATTCGTCATGAACCAATGGTAGTACGAAGATGTTTTGCAGCTGGAAAAAACTTTACCGGAAAGTTTGTTTTGGCAAGCCATTTCGAACTCCCTGAACTAACAGAAAAAAAACTTTGTTTTGGCCGGATTTTGACGTCACATCAGTTCGTTCTTCACTTCACATTTCGCTTGATGTATGTCAGGGCCTTTATGATATATGCAACAGCCTATATAATATGTATACTGTGAAAAGTATGCTTGGAATACATTGATTATCTACTACATTTGGGAAATCCCACAATGCAATGAGCATTAGAGGATTTAACATATCTCTTGACTCATTATTCAATCAGATACAAATAGCAAACCCTTTTTTTGTACAAAAATAGATTTAATAAAAGCTAAATAACCATTCATGTGACAATGTATAATGCATTCTTTTGCTATGCATTCTGTATAGCATTATACAGTAAATACTGTATTCATCAAGCAAGTAGTATTTCAATCCGAACATAGCCTATAGATAGAAACGTGTCAGGGCTGTTCTGATTGGCTGCTCTGTTCTGCATGGTGGGAGCTCTGTTTGCCAGCTATGTGTGTTCCTGACAGCCATGGTCATACTGACACCACATTGAGGTGACCAGGAGTTATGACAGTTCAACCGTCCACTGGAGTACAGGGAATTCCACTAGAACTAAAGCACATTATTTACAACAATTGAGTTCCAGCACTCCAGTGTGGGAACTGGAAATTAGCTGACTTGAGTCAAAAATGTCCAGCAGAAGCTATAAACATGCTATTTAGATAAAGCACTTTTGAGGGAAAGTCCAATGCTGGTTTTAGTCAAATGACAAGTTAGTGCAAATATGCATGGCACAGCACTTTACCAGCACATATTCTTCATTATAAACTTACAATTCGGACTGTATTTCCTCGCAATTGCAAATTCATATCTAGCAAATCTTATTTTTTTCTTTTTTGCACCAGTTTGCAATATCAATCAGCATATCAGACTATTTTTGTAAAGGTAAAATAACTAGAAGTTAATGACAATTCGAAGCTTTGGCAATATTTTATTGTTTGCATTCATGTTGACAAAGCAAATTTTAACTTTAAATTTGGCACCAAAAGCCTTGCACTTCTACAGTAAGTTACAAATGGCTGGGCCTGTTCTTATGTTAAAAATAAGATGTTTAGAACTGGTTAAGTTGGACTAGTATGCAAATAGGATGCTGGGATAACATGCACAACCACTTATAGTAAATCCCACATCATTTTAGATTCAGATTGTCTATAATGGGGTCATTTGAAGAACAGAAAAAAAACGTAAAAATAATTTCGAACTGGTGGACAGTAAGTGCTGTCTCCTGTCTCCAAAACCAATGAGGTGTTAGTTTTTGGACCTGGTAAAAGTTAACATTCCTTAACTAACAGAAACTTCACTGTGCATGCAAATGACATGTAACTCAAGACTCATCTTTCTTTCAAATATTCCTCCTGAGACCTTAAGCTGTTGGCATATCAAACAAGCACTCATCATCCATTTTTCCATGTTAACAAACAGCACACATCTATGTGGTACCACATAACGTATTACAATCCAATGCACAGAGAGTCTCTTGTCAATGTCTCTATCCCAGGTTTCTCTAATGTTGTTCTTCTCTGACTGTCTTCTTCTCTTCTCTAATTCAGGGATGAGTTGTTGAGTGAGACTAGTTTCCCTGACTGACCATCCCTCCTTGCATTTATTCGAGGACTGTCTGAGCTCCACTCTCTGTATCTGTGTCCCTCACTCCCACCTAGAATCCAAATTTGGACACTTGTCTGTATGATTGGACAAATGTCCCTTCTACACCCTATATACTTAAAATCTATGTGCCTTTTTTTCAACATCTGATCAATAAATATGTTTGAAAAACTGTTTGCCCATATCTGTTGTGTGCATGCCCCCCAAAACTTTAGAACCCTTTGTTTGTGATCCATAAACCGTCTTTGTAAGTATGTATTATTGTAGTATGTATGTGAAAAAAAAGAAAACCTACAAAGCATGGACTGTTTCACTGTAATACATCTGAAACGGTGGATCTGCTTTCTGTTTTCTTTGTAACTCAAACATGTTTTGTTTTTCTTTTAAATTGCAGAGCAAATGTTAAAAGTTCTCCACCAGAGAAAGGGGAGCAGTACTTGTAGTTTGGGACAGGGCGACTTCGTGGGTCACAAGCTGTTAGATTTTGGCAACAGACAAGACACTCTTTCGGTAAAAAAAGTGAAGAACTCCAGTAAAAAACTAATGCTATATTTAGAAAGGCAGCTGACATGTTTCCCTGTAAGACAGACAATGCAGAGGTTCATTAAACCAAGCAATGCATTTCCAAACTACATGACTTTGTACTGTATCATAAAAAACAAATGTCAGAAATTTGATAAGGAGTGAGCCACAACAGCATGATCGCCACTTGTGCGACAAATATGCCATTTTTGTTACAGATGGAGCTTGTTATTCTTGCCGAAAAACTATATCACTCATTTGGAGAGCATTGATTCAGGGTACATTATAATGCATTTAAATAATTATGCAAATCTTCAACATGTGCAGTGTAATATACTTTGCTATAACTGTGTTTTGACTCACAAATATCTTTTAGTTTGCTAATAGTTTTCTGCCTTGGCGTATGTGAGATGGATGTTTTACCCGTGGTAAAATCAATTGTTTGTTTCTTTTTTTGTTCATAAAATGTATAGTACATAAACTTTAAGGGGTTTGTCGCTATTGAGTTCGCTTCAAAAAACACCTATGCGACAGATACAATTAAAGCTCTTGTAATCTCTCTAGTGCACTTATGATTTGTCTTGGTGAATTGTATTCAGCCTGCATTGAAAGGCACAGTTTATCACAAATAATGTCTTTAAAGTGGTCGTGGAGTCTGTAGGTTGTCATTAGAAATGTTTTCGTTCATGTTCCACCAATTATGTTACCTAATATTCAATTATGTATCATCTCATATGACGTATCAAGCTTTCTGTTTATCTGTTTTAAAATAAAATAATCTATACAAAGATGTATTTCTGTGTGTGTGTCAGTTGGGGAATGTTCTGTTTGCCTGTTGTCACGTGACTAATGTAAGTCACATGACTAAGCCACACGCTCTTTGGACCAAGACTGTCAAAGCAGCAAACACAACACATTAGAAATAAAAAATGAAAACTTTACCACTGTTCTTCATCTGATCACAAACTGAAAAAGAAGTATAAAGCCAAATTATTTTGTATACCTCAACAACAATATTGTAAGCTAAATGATTCTAAACTAAATGAAGTTTGGGGTAAAAAGTGCAACACAAGCAGTCCTAACACACCTGGAGAAATGTTATCCATTATTATTCCCATTCATCTCAATGGCAGATGTTTGGATGGCACAGGATTCTCTGGACCTCGATGCTGCCATTTTTGCTTCATGGGAACAGCTGTTAGTAGTTAGTCATGTGACTAATCACTCCATATTAGAAATCTTTTTTTTTTTTCTTTGGTAAAAGCCCTAAAATAAATTAATAAATCATGCTAAAACAACTGTTATAATGCAAATAACTAGGCTACTAAATGAATAATATTAAATTAATATATATAAATAAACTATAAAAAAAGATCTACTACAATGGTAGATAGATAGATAGATAGATAGATAGATAGATAGATAGATAGATAGATAGATAGATAGATAGATAGATAGATAGATAGATAGAAACAGTATAAAATGACATACATTGTATATATTATGTATATACATTTTATTTTTGAATTACACATAATACACTATAAGAATCTAATACACTACAACATGATATACAGTATAAATATTAGATGGTAATATGATAAAATCCCTCGAATAAATTAATAATGCAAAAATTAACAAATTAATAAATATAAACAAGCATCTACTATAATGAAATTTCACACACACACACACACACACACACACACACACACACACACACACACACACACACATATATATATATATATATATATATATATATATATATATATATATATATATATATATATTATCATTAGACTTTAGAGTCTGTGGGATATTTTGAACCTGCAAAGTCCAATATCTAAGAAGGGTTTGAAAATAATGATCAAGTTTCAAGTTTGTTTTATTTATACAGCACATTTAAAAACAGCAAGCACGACTGACAGGAGTGCAGAACAAACCATAAATCAAAAGCACAGGGCAGATCACATATTAATGACACAAGCTCACAACCAACTGAAAGCCAAAGGGGAAAAACTTGTTTTTAAGATCATTATATTACAAACACTACTTTACATTTTGTATGCATGTTTCATATTGAAATTTTAAATATGCCTTGAGTAAAATTTTCTTGGTTTGCATCATTTTCCAATCTTGTCTTTAAAAGTTCCTGATATTTCTCCATTTTCATATTAACTAAAAGACCAAAAAAGAAAACAATCTATCTCGATGTCAGTTCACCAGTTAAATGGGGCATGTAAACCCAGATTAACAATAAGACCAGTTCAAACCGAGTCTAGCCAGACGATAAATCAGACCTGATGATGTCTGAGCATGTCTCACCCCCATCTCAGTTTCTCACCATGATTCAGACCTGTCTTTTACACCTGGATGATCTTTTCCTCATGAATACCATGCTTGACCGAGCGTCTGGACCCCTGATGGTGCTCAATTTGAGCAAAAGATAGACTGTCTGTTTTTTTCGGACTGACTTGGTCTGGTTTCGAAGTCCTTAAATTAATCTTTCCGACAGGTGTCTGGACGAGGGGTGAAACAGGTCTATGCTTTTGCCAGTCTCATTTATGATAGTGTCATGCTAGAGTCATGTGCTTGTTTAGTAGTAACTGATAAAAGCATCCTGACCACAACATACTGTAAACTGACTCTGCTTTCAAGTTATGCCAATAATTATTTTAATTATGCATGAATGAATGCCACTGCAATCTATTAAACACCTACTATATAAAATATACTGTATATTTTGTTGCACTAGTGCTAAAACAGCGAAGCAGAAAGAAAGTGTCAAATGTGTCCACTTCATGCTGAGCAAAATTACTTGAAATAAATCATAATTTTGCCTTTCAAACTTGTAAATGTAAAATCTAAAGACTGCATGAATCACTTTTGGCTGTAAGGTTGCAAGAATCGTAAATCGTCAATCCTCACATTGTAGCCTATACTTTTCTGAAGCATTTGGTGGATTGCTGACTTGGTTTCACATTTAGCTACATCCAGTGATTTCGAGAGTATTTGTCAGCTTGCTCAGGGTACGTTGGGGGACATTTCAGCACATGGTGATGAATGTTGAAAGAGAAAATGTGTGAAACCTCAGCTATTCCGGAATTTTCTGTAACAGTTTTCCAGCACATGTTTTCAATCTTGTAACCGGAAATATAATTTAAGATTTCTTAATGTGCAGTTTACCATCCCAGTTTCAGGGTACACAGTCAAAGGCATCAAATAATGTTATAAGTATTTAAAGACTTTGTGTTCAGGCACTTAAAATCCCCTTCTATTTCAAAATCCACCAAAGCTGTCTGAAAAACAAAACAAAAAAAGAACATTGACTGCAGAACATGAAATGTCAAAAACAAAGAATGATATTCAATATTTAACCACAGGCAAGAACTAAGAGTAACTATTGTTTAAATACAACTACATCATAGTACAACAAAGAGTTACAGTATGTTTGTTTGTTAGATTTTTTTTGGGGTGGGGGGAAGGGGGGTTCTTAGCTTAAGTGGTATGTTGCAGTTGTGTCCAATGAGGGTCACCTCATCTGAATAGTTCAGTAATGCCACAAATTTCAGCATGCAGATAAAATACTTGTACATGTTGATGAGGGTAGTGCACCCTAGTGGTCATCAACAGATTACATCGATTTTTATTAATTATTTTAGAAGGTGAAAATGCATGGTGGTGTGTTAAGATTTTACAGTTTAGCTTTGTTGTTTTGCAAGAAAGTATGTATTATGCAGCAAATTAATTTTGATTTTAAATTTGAGAATTAAAAAAAATAATAATAATAAAATAATGATTTTGTTTTTCAAATAGCATAGTTTTTGATGAGTTTGAGGTTGAGGTTAATGAGGATGAGGTTAATAATAAAGATAAAGTTTATTTAAAAATAAAGTTTTGTTTCTTTAGACTTCAAATGGTGAACCAACACAATACCAAAGTACATAAAAGTAACAAAATAAATGAAAACATAACATTAAGATACCACCATGAACTGTACAGGCCCAACAACTCGCAAAATTACTAATGTGAAAAAGCTGAACAGAAAAAAATTATAATGAAACTTTTCTCACTGAACCCATTTTTATGATTTAGTTAGTTATTTTTGTTTGTAAACAGGACATATCATGCAAACTGTTCATGCTGACATCAAATTTATTCGAGTACCTTTATCCAAGCAACAGATACATTTGTTTTAGATTCATATATTTGCACCAAATTACTGAATTTGACTGGACAAAAAAAACTTTGACCTCCATATATATATATATATATATATATATATATATATATATATATATATATATATATATATATATATATATATATATATATATATATATATTGGATATTCTCTTGAGTAAGTTGATTTATTATGCTGATGATTACAGTCACATAGTTATAGTTGTCTTTTATTATTTGCATTTATCTTCTTTTTTTTTCAGAAAGCAATCTTATCGGTGTCCTTATCAGTGTTATTTTAATACCACTGAGATACCATTATAGTTTTTATACATCTTTTGAATCAATTTTCCATTTTAATTTTTAATCATATTTAATTCAGTTTTTATTTGTAGTTATTTTAATACATACTATAAATTAAAATTACAAATGGTGCCTTGGCAACTAGATGGAAAAAACAGATCATGTTCATTTTCTTTCTAGTAGCTAACAAAAATGTTTTTATGGATTATTTTTAGATTAAATTTTAGTTTTTGTTAACTATGAACCCTAACAGCAAATTTTATGTTGACCATATGTTGACCATAAAACTCTTTATAATAGTGGCACTGTGAGCGATGAATCAGATGAAACCAGTCCATCTACTGAGACGTGTCAGTCAACAGATTTTAATCTGACCATTTAATTTCAGTGAATAAAGGTATTCACTTCACTCACTCCCTCAGTAAACAAAAAGCCTTATCAAAATCAAATGATAACCAGTGGTCCATAATCGATTGTGTATGTTTGACATTCAAGTGTTTTCTTGTTTCTTGAAGCAGCAGTGGGGAGTCTGACTTGAAAGTACAGCGTTTGCTGAAAAGACATTAACCATGCTTGAACTCTGCTCGTTTCTTTCCTTCCTTTTCTTTGGTTTGTGTTGTTGCCAATCCATCAGAGAGAAACCCCCTCCCGTTAAGAGTAATGACTGAATGAGTGTTTGGCTTTTCTGTCGCCTACAGCCAGTCAGCAGCAGAACGCAGCTCATTACACCAGTGTTCTGGGAGCAGTGGTGGACAGAAACGAAGTAGCTTTACTTCGTTACTGTAGGCTACTTAAGTACATTTTTTAAGTATCTGTACTTTACTGGAGTAGTTTTATTTGGAGTAACTTTTACTTTTACTTCACTGCATTCCAAAGCATAAGATCGTACTTTTAACTTCACTACATTTCATAAAACTTATCGTTACTCCCTTTAATATATCACGTGCTCCGAAGCGGTGTCTGATTCATCATGGACGAACTGAGTCTTTTCAAAATAAACTTTTAAATCGGATCGCGAATCGCACCAAACGATTCGTTTACGAATTAGAATGATCCGATTGCAGCTATTCTGGAGTCGACCACTCACTGATTCAAATGAACCGTTTAGTGCGAGTCTACAGAAGTAAAAACAGGGAGATCTTGTGAGCGCCTGCGTCTGATGTTGCTAAAAGTAAGTTATTAATGTCGAAATTTAGGATTAATTATTGTAACTGAAATCATATTTTTTATTATTTATTTTATATATTTTATTTTGATAATTTAGAATTATTACTGAAATACAACATTTTTTTTTGTTTCAATCATTGAACAATAATAAATGAAGTAGGCTACCTAGAGCTGACAATGAAGTAAATGTATAATAATTAGCAAAGATGATTAATTTAGCGCTGTAAACGCGCGTGTGAGGGGCAGATGCGCATGAGGACCAAACACAGCAGAACTGTAGGAAACTTCACTCCTCTTATTATTTCTCTTTTACTATAGCGATTTATTTTTAGATACCTGATTTGAGTCTTTCATAGAGTTGTAGAGTTAGAGTTATTAGAGAAATAGAGTTATTTTTTACATTCTTTGGTCGAAGTTTTCAGATCGGGACTTCGGAGCCTGTTCGCGACTCCGTTGATTCAGATCGGCACTTCGGGGCATGTTCGCGACTCGGTTGATTCAGATCGGGACTTCGGAGCCTGTTCGCGACTCCGTTGATTCAGATCGGCACTTCGGAGCATTCGCGACTCGGTTGATTCAGATCGGGACTTCGGAGCCTGTTCGCGACTCGGTTGATTCAGATCGGGACTTCGGAGACTGTTCGCGACTCCGTTGATTCAGATCGGGACTTCTGGACTTCGGAGCATGTTCGCGACTCGGTTGATTCAGATCGGCACTTCGGAGCCTGTTCGCGACTCGGTTGATTCAGATCGGGACTTCGGAGCATGTTCGCGACTCGGTTGATTCAGATCGGCACTTCGGAGCATGTTTGAGATTTTTTTTTTAAATTCAGATCTCGAAGCAGGAAGTGTTTGTCAAAGTTAATTGATGATAAATAAATATTTGGTGGACACACTCTAGACTTAATCATCAGTAGGGCTCTAAACTTTTCATCCATTGTTATTAAGGACATAGTGTCACAGATTGCAAGAGGCGGAGACTCAAGTGCAGGCAGATGGGAAGACTTTATTTATAGGTCACCAAAATAAACAAAAACACAACTGAAACCAGAGGAGCATTCAAAGTTATGAGACATAGACCAGTGGTGGACAGTAACGGAGTAGCTTTACTTCGTTACTGTACTTAAGTATTTTTTCAAGTATCTGTACTTTACTGGAGTACTTTTACTTCACTACATTCCAAAGCATAAGACCGTACTTTTAACTTCGCTACATTTCATAAAACATATCGTTACCTATAATATATCACGTGCTCCGACACGCAGAAGCGGTGTCTGATTCATCATGAACGAACTGAGTCTTTTCAAAATAAACATTAATCGGATCGCGAATCGCACCAAACGATTCGTTTACGAATTAGAATGATCCGATTGCAGCTGTTCTGGAGTCGACCACTCACTGATTCAAATGAACCGTTTAGTGCGAGTCTACAGAAGTATAAACAGGGAGATCTTGTGAGCGCGCGTGCATCTGATGTTGCTAAAAGTAAGTTATTAATGTCGACATTTAGGATTAATTATTGTAACTGAAAATCATATTTAGGTCAAAATTGTCAGTTGTTTGGGAACTAAATCCGCTGTAAAGAGTGATCTGTTGAAGCCCACTGAAATGCTCCAGTGCAAACGATGCAGACACATCAGTCAGCGTCTCTGTGTTTTAGGTTAAAAAATAAAATAAAATAACCTTAAACTAACACAGATTAAATAAAATAACTCATGCATGTCCAAATTCCCCGCTGCCGTAATATTAACAGTTTTATTAAAATGCTACCATGACGTCTGTTTTTATATTGTTTATCAACAGTAACGTTATTACATCTGGGGAGAAAAGAAAGGATGTGATGTTCAGAACATGGTAACTACAGTAATTTTTAAAGAGGGGAAGAGACGCACCCCGTTTGGCCAGGGGTGTTTTTACACCACAGCCAAGGTTTGAGAAGGGAAAAAACCATTAAGAAAAAATAATAATTATTATTATTTATCATTAATATTATCATGTCATATATAACTGTGATGTTCTGTAAAACCACAAACTTTAAAATACTTTTTTCTTACTGGGGAAAATCAGATGGTCATCTCTGTTTTCTCTCAGGTAAATCACAGTGTAAGCTTCACAGTGAACATTACTCTCGTCAGTGTAGTCCATATCAACAACAAAATATATCTTGACTCCATATAGTGGTTATTTTGGAAAAAATCCCAGGTATTTTGAGCAGTAGGATTATAAAAAAAAAAGTGCTATTATAAAATTAAATTAGCCTATATAAAATTGCAAACATCTATCTTTCAATACTTTTTTACTTAAGTACATACAAAATTGAGTACTTTTGTACTTTTACTTGAGTAAAATTGAAAAAGGAGTACTTTTACTGGAGTAATATTTTATTATACGTATCTGTACTTTTACTCAAGTACTTGATTTGTGTAATTCGTCCACCACTGTCTGGGAGGCACAACTCTCAGCATCAAATTCCAGGAGAAAGATTTCCACCCAATGAATGAATGAATGAATTCCTGCTAGCATTCCATTATGTGACTAATAGATGACATCAATCACATTAGTGACATTGATAACATTAATTAGAAGCATTTAACATACAATTATAATTTCTCCAAATAAAGAGAGGGTGGTTGTTATTATTTTTCTTTTTATTCTAAGGATCTCACTGCTAAATGTATATGCATAACTCTCTTGATCATTTAGCTTAATTGATAAAATCTCAACATTTGGCAACATACCCTTTCAATTCCTTTTTTTATATATATATTGCATTGTTGCACTGGAGCAGGAAATCATATTAGTACTCATATAATTCCAATAATACACTGTATTATTATTATTATTATTATTATTTTTTTTTTTTTTTTTGCATCTTTGAGTTAAATAAATGCAACATAATAAATAATTAAATTTATTTATTTTTTCTAACATGGCTTCAAACCAATTGCAAAAAATATAAACATGTTCATAAAGCATATGCCCTAATATTTTTCAGAAGTGGATATAATGATTCACTCACTTTGACTTTGTTAGCGTACACAGTATCTATATTGTAAAATGGTTATATATGTAAAACAAATGTATAAAAATATATATACATTAATAATGTGTGTATGTATGTGTGTGTGTGTGTGTGTGTGTCTCTGTGTGTGTGTCTCTGTGCGTGTGTGTCTGCCTCTCTCTCTCTGTGTGTGTGTGTGTGTGCGTGTGTTGTAGATAATGGAGCTATTTTAAGTTATTAGTGGGTGTTATTATACCTTCCATTAATAAACATTATTTCTTAGAGGGTTAAAAGTTTAATTGATTGCAGTTTCTCAGATGAAGACATTTCAGTTTCTAGAATTGGCCTCTAAGGGGCAGCATTTTCAAACATCTACAACATCTTTCACCACAACCAGCTGATAACAGTCAGAAAGACAGAAATGCTTCAAGTCTGTGTCGAGTTTTCTCAGTCTGAAGAGATGAACCATTTCCCAATGCTGAGAACACCACGAGTTTGCTGCAGGTCCCAGTGATTTCACCGACAGACTGCAGATGCTCATTTTGACAAATGGGCACTTAATTATTAAGCATTTCATTACTCTGCTCTCATAAAGCAGACAATGCTTATGAAATAAGGGCTATGGATGATGCAGAGATGTTTCTATAATTGCTGTCTGTTACAAAAAGATTCAAGAACATGGGATAGATTAAAGTAAGTTATTTATTACTATTTGATCATGCTTAAAAATTATGTTTTTTAAGCTCATAACAGTTTACTGTGTACATCCCAGAATACATTACTGATGAAATCTTGGTGAACTGTAATTAGTGATTTTTGAAACAAAACAAAAACAGGCTATTATCTTTTATTCCTCATAATTTGAGTCAAATTAATCACAAACTCAAACTCATTTTAATCACAAACAAACTCCTAATCCGAAATAGTAAACCTTGGGATATATCTCAACTTGCATCGTCAGCTCTACAGACACGAATGACACCTCATATTATAAGGCTTGCATGCAAATAAAATAACTAAATAAAATCCCACAGACTTGCACTGAACAGCTTATCCTATCAAAGGCATTAGAACATGATAAAAAAACTCAGAACACCTTGCATAGCAACACTTTGGCAAACTCCAATGGAAAAGTAACTCTTCAGTTGTATTGACAGTATTGCTCTGCTCCACGTTTGTTAATTACCTACATAAACAGTATTTTCTTTTTCTTTTTTTTTGCTATATTAATCTATATATCATAATATATTAATGGCAGCATTGCAGTGAAGGCTATCCCACAATGCACTGTAATGAGCTCACTGAAAAAAAAAATCAATAAAGATAGTGGACAAATACAATAGAAATATTGATACCTTATTTACAATTCTGTATAGATAGATAGAAAGACAGACAGACAGATAGTAATAGATAGATAGATGCAGATACAGCTGACTTGTTTTTGAAATGGAGTGTATTTTTCATAAATTTGATTTAAATGTTGTTGAAAGTCAGCAGAGCCAACAAAAAATCCTTTCTCAGTCAACTCTGTGTGTCTGGACTCGAAACAGAAAATCTTTACACTAAACGGAAGGCGCTGGAAATCCTATTAGCGCTCCTGTCCTCATGTCTGAGTTCAGCGCTGTTGGCGTGTCTGTGACACCCACATGACCCCGACTTTGCATCATTAACATTGTGCTTGAGCAACTGTATGCGTGAAACGCTGAGAAATTAGACCCCACGGTGTCCACAAACATCCCTGATACCCCGAGTTTAAAGCCCGCGGACTCCTTTCGTCACACTTTCTCCTTCAGAAACCGAGCTCCCGGTGGAGGGTGTCTTTATCACTGATGTGGAATCAGACTCCCCTGTGCGAATCACAACCCGAGGCGCTACAGACGGAGCCATGAACTTGGTTTCGCATCAGTGTAAAGGCAGCCGTGCTAACTCTTTAAAGCAGGTGAGGTTGAAAATGAGGCTGTCAGACTTCTGCCTCCTCTTCCTCTCATCCTGCGTGAGTCATGAGTGGGTAGGAGGACTTTTGAGTCGCTGCCAGTCAAGAGAGAGATAGCGTGCCACACAGTTGAGGCAGAAATGGGTCACTTAGTGTCTGTCGCAGAGATTTAATGGGAAAGGCCTTCATTGCTCACTTAAGATGTCTTATGTTTGCATTTGTTGATTGCTCTGACATGTTGCATCCAGAATTCACTGCTGTTGTTAAACAAATGAGAGACATGTTGAGGCATTGAATTATTAAAAGTGTCATCCGATGTGCTTCCTGGAATGTTCTGCAAGAGTATTTAGAGGTGAATTAGTTCCAAAACGTTCTCTTTTTTATAATGTAGAATGTAACATAGCCTTTTAAGGGAACATTCTACCTGAAATGGAACCTCAGACTGATTTGAAACGCTCTACACTCACAACACAAAATGCACAAGAGCCTTGACACTTCATTTTGATGTAAACATATTGCACATAGATATTTGCACTTATTATCAAATTAATGAGGCAAGTTTACTTAGACATGCTATTGCATTAATTAAACCAAACACTACTGCCTTCAGATTGATTAATTATTAAAAATAATGTTTTAACAAATAGGTAATATCAACCAGGCTGTTGTTGCTGTCAATCCAGGAATTTAGTAGTTTAGTTGCAAGTAGTTTCAACAACAGCCTACACTTAACTAAAACCTTTTTTAAAAAAAATACTTTTCAATGTTAAATAATCAGTCCTTTCTTTTCAAGTAGATTTAAAGATTATGGTGCGTGTGCAAAGGAGCATGGGAAAAGAGCAGGGAGATGCCTGAGTTCAGCCCGGGCAGTGAGGAAAAAGCGAGGAGGGTCACATCACAGCTCGCATATTAATCTGCATTAGGATATATGGATGAGGTAAGCATATCAAAGCTTTCCGAGCTGCCGACGATCACTGTGCAGCAACATAACAGATGCTGTGTCCTCTGTACATGTGTGCACAGACTGACAAGAAACAGGATGGAGGGGACGGCGGTAATCTCATGGTAAACAGCTGTGAGCGGCTAACTTAAAACTCACTGGAGAGGAGCACGCTCACTTCTTAAAGCAGAAGGAAATACGATTGCAGTTGGCTGGATTTGGATTGAAATATCACAAGGTTTTCATAATCCCTCATGCCTGAATACACGAATGTTACAGATGTGTTTCGAATATTTATTTGAATTATTGCACCAGTGAATGAGATGTGTGGAAACATTGTAGCATCATCAAATTTTGCAATTTGATTAGGATTGATAAAATAGTTAAATTCCAGTAATGGAGTTGTTTTGTTTCGGTTCATTTTGTAGTTTTTCTTTAACTACAGGCACTCTTGTGTTCTATGTGATGGCTTTTATTTTAATGGTTCACTCAAAAATGAACATTTGCTGGAAATGTGCTCACTCTTTGGCCATCCAAGATGTAGATGAGTTTGTTTCTTCATCAGATTCGGAGAACTGTTGCATTCCATCACTTTCTTAGAAATGGATCCTTTGCAGTGGATGGGTGCCGTCAGAATGAGAGCCCAAACAGCTGACAAAAACGTCACAATAATCCTCAAGTAATCCAAACCACTTCAGTCCATCGATAAATGTCTTGAGAAGCGAAAAGCTTTGTGTTGGTAAAAAACAAATGCATTATTAATGAGTTTAAACCAAACAAACTACTGATTCAGGCCAAAATACCAGTCCATAATCCATAATAACTCTTCTTCCAGTGAAAAGTCCATCCCTTGTCCTCTAATAACAGAATCCACTGAGATTTGTTTTATTTAACAGCTTTTGCTTGTAAACGGTGCTTGATCTTGTGCATATTTCTCTCCTTATGCAGATAAGACGACTTTTTCACTGGAGAAAGCAATATTATGGATAGAAGACGCCAATTTTTGCCAGAAGCAACGGTTTTTGCAATAAAAAACATTTTAATGATAGATTTGTTTCTTACGAACTTTTCACTTCACAAGATTTTAATTGATGGAATAGAGTCGTGTGGATTATTGTGATGTTTTTATCAGCTGTTTTGACTCTCATTCTGACGGCACCCATTCACTGCAGAGGATCCATTGGTGAGCAAGTGATGGAATGATCCATTTCTCCAAACTATACATCTTGGATGGCCTGAGCATGTGTACATTTTCAGCAAATTTTAATTTTTCGGTGAACTATTCCTTAAAACATTGGTTTATAAAGGTCACTATCTAGGAAATGTTTCCACACCCCAGACAAAGATTTTAAACAAATGAAAATACATCATAAAAATATGATTTACATTAAAATCTACATTCATAAAATCTAAACAAGGAGATAAATAATCATATGACATGTCAATGATTATATGACCATGATTATTATTATTTTTTTTACACAAATTACTGGACCATTTCCATCACAACCAACAATTTTGCTCCTAAATAATTAATTATGTATGTATAATACTAACTAATAAAGAGACATCTTTATTAGTTATTTTCAATTAGTTTTACAACATAAAATCATCGTTTTCATCACAGGATGCAATTAAACACAACACTGAAACCGTGGTGGAATATTATGCTCTGGTGAATATTTTAGAAAAAATGACATAAATCTCCAATGATGCATGCCTGTCCACACAAATTATAGTAATGATGAGTGTGCAAACTGCATTTTATGAGTTTATTTTCTACATGGCCGAATGTGGCAATAGTTGAAGAAACACCTGGATATTCTGTGGGGTGTAAATCTCATAGGTGCTAAAAAAAATTCTATACTGTTTTCCACCTTCCACACTTATTTTTCCCAGCAGGCATCTGTTGAAAAACAGGAACCATATTT